>NW_028270162.1:63707999-64007999 GCF_037043375.1 Chiloscyllium plagiosum
GAGAGAGGGAGGGGAGAGGAGAGAGGGAGGGGAGAGAGTAGAGAAAGAGGGGAGAGGGAGAGGAGAGAGGGAGGGGAGAGAGGGGAGAGGGGAGCGGAGGGGAGAGAGGGAGGAGGGAGAGAGAGGAGAGAGGGAGGGGAGAGGGAGAGGAGAAAGAGAGGAGAGAGGGAGGGGAGAGGGTGGGGAGAGGAGAGAGGGAGGGGAGAGAGGAGAGAGGGAGGGGAGAGGGAGTGAGGGAGGGAGAGGATAGAGAGAGCGAGGGGGAGAGAGGGAGTGGAGAGGGAGGGCAGAGGGGAGAGAGGGAGGGGAGAGAGGGAGGGGAGAGGGTGGGGAGAGGGACAGAGGGAGGGGAGAGTGGGAGGGGAGAGGGAAGGGGAGAGGGAGGGAGAGGTAGAGAGGGAGGGAGAGTGAGGGAGGAGAGAGGGAGGGGAGAGAGAGAGCGGAGGAGAGAGGGAGGGGAGAGAGGGAGGGGAGAGATGGACGGGGAGAGGAGAGAGGGAGGGGAGAGGAGAGAGGGAGGGGAGGAGAGAGGGAGGGAGGGGAGGAGAAAGGGAGGGGAGAGGAGAGGGAGGGGAGAGGGAGGGGAGAGGGAGTGGAGAGAGGAGAGAGAGGAGGGGAGAGAGGAGAGAGGAGGGGAGAGAGGGGAGGGGAGAGGAGAGAGGGAGGGGAGAGAGGGAGGGGAGAGAGGAGAGAGGGAGGGGAGAGGAGAGAGGGAGGGGAGAGAGGGAGGGGAGAGGAGAGAGGGAGGGGAGAGAGGGAGGGGGAGAGAGGGAGGGGAGAGAGGGAGGGGAGAGGGAGGGGAGAGGAGAGAGAGGGAGGGGAGAGGGAGGGCAGAGGAGAGAGAGAGGAGAGAGGGAGAGGAGAGAGAGAGGGAGGGGAGAGAGAGAGAGGGAGGGGAGGGAGGGAGGAGAGAGGGAGGGGAGAGAGAGGGGAGAGAGTGAGGGGAGAAGGAGGGGAGAGGAGAGAGGGAGGGGAGAGAGAGAGGGGAGATGGAGGGGAGAGGGAGAGAGGAGAGAGGGAGGGAGGGGGAGAGAGGAGAGAGGGAGGGGGAGAGGGAGGGGAGAGGAGAGAGGGAGCGGAGAGAGGGAGAGGAGAGAGAGGGAGGAGAGGGGGGAGAGAGGGAGGGGAGAGGGAGGGGAGAGAGGGAGAGGAGAGAGGGAGGGGAGGGAGAGGGGAGAGAGGGAGGGGAGAGAGGGGAGAGGGAGAGAGGAGAGAGGAAGGGGAGGGGGAGAGAGGAGGGATGGAGGGGAGAGAGGGAGGGGAGAGAGGGAGGGGGGAGACGGAGGGGAGAGGGAGGGGAGAGGATAGTGGGAGAGGAGAGAGGAGAGGAGAGAGGGAGGGGAGAGAGAGGGGAGAGAGGGAGGAGATAGGAGAGAGGGAGGGGAGAGAGAGGGGGGAGAGGGAGTGGAGAGAATGAGGGGAGAGAGGGAGGGGAGAGGAGAGAGGGAGAGGAGAGATAGAGGGAGGGGAGAGAGGGAGGGGAGAGGGAGGGGAGAGATGGAGGGGTGAGAGGGAGGGGAGAGAGGAGGAGAGAGGGAGAGGAGAGGAGGGGAGAGAGAGAGGAGAGAGGGAGGGGAGAGAGAGTGGAGAGAGGGAGGGGAGGGAGAGCGGGAGGGGAGAGAGGGAGGGGAGAGGAGAGAGGGATGGGAGAGGAGAGAAGGAGTGGAGAGAGGAGGGGGGAGGGAGGGGAGAGAGGGAGGGGAGAGAGAGGGGAGAGAGGGAGGGGAGAGAGGGGATAGGGAGGGGAGAGGAAGAGAGGGAGGGAGGGGAATAGAGGAGAGAGGGAGGGGAGAGGAGAGAGGGAGAGGAGAGAGAGAGGGAGGGGAGAGAGGGAGGGGAGAGGAGAGAGGGATGGGAGAGGAGAGAAGGAGTGGAGAGAGGGAGGGGGGAGGGAGGGGAGAGAGGGAGGGGAGAGAGAGGGGAGAGAGGGAGGGGAGAGAGGGGAGAGGGAGTGGAGAGGAGAGAGGGAGGGGAGGGGAATAGAGGAGAGAGGGAGGGGACAGGAGAGAGGGAGAGGAGAGAGGGAGAGGAGAGAGGGAGGGAAGAGAGGGATGGGAAAAGAGAGAGGGAGGGGTGAGAGGGGCGAGAGGGGAAGAGGGAGAGAGGGAGGGGAGAGGAGAGAGGGAGGGGAGAGAGGGAGAGGAGAGAGGAGAGAGGGAGGGGAGAGGGAGGGGAGAGAGAGGAGGGGGAGAGAGAGGGGAGAGAGGGAGGGGAGAGAGGGAGGGGAGAGAGGAGAGAGGGAGGGGAGGGGAATAGAGGAGAGAGGGAGGGGAGGGAGGAGAGAGGGAGGGGGGGAGAGGGAGGAGAGAGGGAGGGGAGAGGAGAGAGGGAGAGGAGAGAGGGAGAGGAGAGAGGGAGGGAAGAGAGGGAGGGGAGAGGGTGGGGAGAGGAGAGAGGGAGAGGAGAGAGAGGGAGAGGGGAGAGAGGGAGGGAAGAGAGGGAGGGGAGAGGGTGGGGAGAGGAGAGAGGGAGAGGAGAGAGAGGGAGGGGAGAGAGGGAGGGGAGAGGAGAGAGGGAGCGGAGGAGAGAGGGAGGGGAGAGGAGAGGGAGGAGAGGAGAGAAGGAGGAGAGGAGAGAGGGAGGGGAGGAGTGAGGGGGAGGAGAGAGGGAGAGGGGAGGGAGGGGAGAGGAGAGAGGGAGGGGAGGGAGAGAGGGATTGGAGGAGAGAGGGAGGGAGGAGAGAGGGAGGGGAGAGGAGAGAGGGAGGAGCGGAGAGAGGGAGAGGAGAAGGGAGGAGGGGGGGAGAGGAGAGAGGGGAGGGGAGAGGGAGAGAGGGAGGGGGAGAGGGAGGGCAGAGGAGAGAGAGAGGAGAGAGGGAGAGGAGAGAGAGAGGGAGGGGAGAGAGAGAGGGAGGGGAGGGAGGGAGGAGAGAGGGAGGGGAGAGAGAGGGGGAGAGAGTGAGGGGAGAAGGAGGGGAGAGGAGAGAGGGAGGGGAGAGAGAGAGGGGAGATGGAGGGGAGAGGGAGAGGAGGAGAGAGGGAGGGGAGGGGGAGAGAGGAGAGAGGGAGGGGGAGAGGGAGGGGAGAGGAGAGAGGGAGGGAGAGAGGGAGAGGAGAGAGAGGGAGGAGAGGGGGAGAGAGGGAGGGGAGAGGGAGGGGAGAGAGGGAGAGGAGAGAGGGAGGGGAGGGAGGAGAGGGAGGGGAGAGGGCGGGGAGAGAGAGAGGAGAGAGGAAGGGGAGAGAGAGGGGAGAGAGGGAGGGGAGAGAGGGGGAGGGAGAGAGGAGAGAGGAAGGGGAGGAGGGAGAGAGAGGAGGGATGGAGGGGAGAGAGGGAGGGGGGAGACGGAGGGGAGAGGGAGGGGAGAGGATAGTGGGAGAGGAGAGAGGGAGAGGAGAGAGGGAGGGGGAGAGAGAGGGGAGAGAGGGAGGAGATAGGAGAGAGGGAGGGTGAGAGAGAGGGGGGAGAGGGAGTGGAGAGAGGGAGGGGAGAGGAGAGAGGGAGAGGAGAGATAGAGGGAGGGGAGAGGGAGGGGAGAGGGAGGGGAGAGATGGAGGGGTGAGAGGGAGGGGAGAGAGGGAGGAGAGAGGGAGTGGAGTGGGAGGGGAGAGAGAGAGGAGAGAGGGAGGGGAGAGGAGAGTGGAGAGAGGGAGGGGAGGGGAGAGGGGAGGGAGAGAGGGAGGGGAGAGGAGAGAGGGATGGGAGAGGAGAGAAGGAGTGGAGAGAGGGAGGGGGGAGGGAGGGGAGAGAGGGAGGGGAGAGAGAGGGGAGAGGGGAGGGTGGAGGAGGGGATAGGGAGGGTGAGAGGAGAGAGGGAGGGGAGGGGAATAGAGGAGAGAGGGAGGGGAGAGGAGAGAGGGAGAGGAGAGAGGAGGGGAGGGGAATAGAGGAGAGAGGGAGGGGAGAGGAGAGAGGGAGAGGAGGAGAGAGAGGGAGGTGGAGAGGGAGGGGAGAGGAGAGAGGGATGGGAGAGGAGAGAAGGAGTGGAGAGAGGGAGGGGGGAGGGAGGGGAGAGAGGGAGGGGGGAGAGAGAGGGGAGAGAGGGAGGGGAGAGAGGGGAGAGGGAGTGGAGAGGAGAGAGGAGGGGAGGGGAATAGAGGAGAGAAGGAGGGGACAGGAGGAGAGGGAGAGGAGAGAGGGAGAGGAGAGAGGGAGGGAAGAGAGGGATGGGAAAAGAGAGAGGGAGGGGTGAGAGGGAGGGGAGAGAGGGAGGGGAGAAGAGAGAGGGAGGGGAGAGAGGGAGAGGAGAGAGGGAGGGGAGAGGGAGGGGAGAGAGGGAGGGGAGAGAGAGGGGAGAGAGGGAGGGGAGAGAGGGAGGGGAGAGAGGAGAGAGGGAGGGGAGGGGAATAGAGGAGAGAGGGAGGGGAGGGAGGAGAGAGGGAGGGGGGGAGAGGGAGGAGAGAGGGAGGGGAGAGGAGAGAGGGAGAGGAGAGAGGGAGAGGAGAGAGGGAGGGAAGAGAGGGAGGGGAGAGGGTGGGGAGAGGAGAGAGGGAGAGGAGAGAGAGGGAGGGGAGAGAGGGAGGGAAGAGAGGGAGGGGAGAGGGTGGGGAGAGGAGAGAGGGAGAGGAGAGAGAGGGAGGGGAGAGAGGGAGGGGAGAGGAGAGAGGGAGCGGAGGAGAGAGGGAGGGAGAGGAGAGGGAGGAGAGGAGAGAGGGAGGAGAGGAGAGAGGGAGGGGAGGAGTGAGGGAGAGGTGAGAGGGAGCGGGGAGGGAGGGGAGAGGAGAGAGGGAGGGGAGCGGAGAGAGGGATTGGAGGAGAGAGGGAGGGGAGGATGGAGAGGGAGGGGAGAGGAGAGAGGGAGGAGCGGAGGAGAGGGAGAGGAGAAAGGGAGGAGGGGGGGAGAGGAGAGAGGGAGGGGAGAGGGAGAGAGGGAGGGGAGAGGGAGGGCAGAGGAGAGAGAGAGGAGAGAGGGAGAGGAGAGAGAGAGGGAGGGGAGAGAGAGAGGGAGGGGAGGGAGGGAGGAGAGAGGGAGGGGAGAGAGAGGGGAGAGAGTGAGGGGAGAAGGAGGGGAGAGGAGAGAGGGAGGGGAGAGAGAGAGGGGAGATGGAGGGGAGAGGGAGAGAGGAGAGAGGGAGGGGAGGGGGAGAGAGAGGAGAGAGGGAGGGGGAGAGGGAGGGGAGAGGAGAGAGGGAGCGGAGAGAGGGGAGAGGAGAGAGAGGGAGGAGAGGGGGGAGAGAGGGAGGGGGAGAGGGAGGGGAGAGAGGAGAGGAGAGAGGGAGGGGAGGGAGAGAGGGAGGGGAGAGGGCGGGGAGAGAGAGAGGAGAGAGGAAGGGGAGAGAGAGGGGAGAGAGGGAGGGGAGAGAGGGGAGAGGGAGAGGGAGAGAGGAAGGGGAGGGGGAGAGAGGAGGGATGGAGGGGAGAGAGGGAGGGGAGAGAGGGAGGGGGGAGACGGAGGGGAGAGGGAGGGGGAGAGGATAGTGGGAGAGGAGTGAGGGTGAGGAGAGAGGGAGGGGAGAGAGAGGGGGAGAGAGGGAGGAGATAGGAGAGAGGGAGGGGAGAGAGAGGGGGGAGAGGGAGTGGAGAGAGGGAGGGGAGAGGAGAGAGGGAGAGGAGAGATAGAGGGAGGGGAGAGAGGGAGGGGAGAGGGAGGGGAGAGATGGAGGGGTGAGAGGGAGGGGAGAGAGGGAGGAGAGAGGGAGAGGAGAGGGAGGGGGAGAGAGAGGAGAGAGGAGGGAGGGAGAGAGAGTGGAGAGAGGGAGGGGAGGGGAGAGCGGGACGGGGAGAGAGGGAGGGGAGAGGAGAGAGGGATGGGAGAGGAGAGAAGGAGTGGAGTTGAGGGAGGGGGGGATGGAGGGGAGAGAGGGAGGGGAGAGAGAGGGGAGAGAGGGAGGGGAGAGAGGGGATAGGGAGGGGAGAGGAGAGAGGGAGGGGAGGGGAATAGAGGAGAGAGGGAGGGGAGAGAGAGAGAGGGAGAGGAGAGAGGGAGGGGCAGGGGAATAGAGGAGAGAGGGAGGGGAGAGGAGAGAGGGAGAGGAGAGAGAGAGGGAGGGGAGAGAGGGAGGGGAGAGGAGAGAGGGATGGGAGAGGAGAGAAGGAGTGGAGAGAGGGAGGGGGGAGGGAGGGGAGAGAGAGGGAGGGGAGAGAGAGGGGAGAGAGGGAGGGGAGAGAGGGGAGAGGGAGTGGAGAGGAGAGAGGGAGGGGAGGGGAATAGAGGAGAGAAGGAGGGGGACAGGAGAGAGGGAGAGGAGAGAGGGAGAGGAGAGAGGGAGGGAAGAGAGGGATGGGAAAAGAGAGAGGGAGGGGTGAGAGGGAGGGGAGAGAGGGAGGGGAGAAGAGAGAGGGAGGGGAGAGAGGGAGAGGAGAGAGGGAGAGGGAGGGGAGAGAGGGAGGGGAGAGAGAGGGGAGAGAGGGAGGGGAGAGAGGGAGGGGAGAGAGGAGAGAGGGAGGGGAGGGGAATAGAGAGGGAGGGGAGGGAGGAGAGAGGGAGGGGGGAGAGGGAGGAGAGAGGGAGGGGAGAGGAGAGAGGGAGAGGAGAGAGGGAGAGGAGAGAGGGAGGGAAGAGAGGGAGGGGACGAGGGTGGGGAGAGGAGAGAGGGAGAGGAGAGAGAGGGAGGGGAGAGAGGGAGGGAAGAGAGGGAGGGGAGAGGGTGGGGAGAGGAGAGAGGGAGAGGAGGAGAGAGAGGAGGGGAGAGAGGGAGGGAGAGGAGAGAGGGAGCGGAGGAGAGAGGGAGGGGAGAGGAGAGGAGGAGAGGAGAGAGGGAGGAGAGGAGAGAGGGAGGGGAGGAGTGAGGGAGAGGAGAGAGGGAGCGGGGAGGGAGGGGGAGAGGAGAGAGGGAGGGGAGCGGAGAGGGATTGGAGGAGAGAGGGAGGGGAGGAGAGAGGGAGGGGAGAGGAGAGAGGGAGGAGCGGAGAGAGGGAGAGGAGAAAGGGAGGAGGGGGGGAGAGGAGAGAGGGAGGAGAGGAGAGAGGGAGAGGAGAGAGAGAGGAGAGAGGGAGGAGAGGAGAGAGGGAGAGGAGAGAGGGAGGAGAGAGGGAGGGGAGAGGAGAGAGGGAGAGGAGAAAGGGAGGGGAAAAGAGAGGGAGGGAAGAGGAGAAAGGGGGAAAAGGGAGGGAGGGAAGAGGTGAAAGGGAGGGGAAAAGAGGAGGGAAGAAGAGGGTGGAGGAGAAGAGAGGATTACAGGGGAGGGTGAATGGAGAGGAAGAGTAGAGAGGGAAGGGAGGGATGAGTATTGGATCAGTGTTGGGGCGGGGGGGGTGGGGGGAGGATGAGGGAGGGACCGGAGAGTGGAAGGATTCCAAACTCAAGTCCAAGAGACACAATAATCTGTATTTCTTTTGCAACTTAAAGGTGGTTCCCAGCTTCATTTCACGATGTATCACATGGAGGATTATGAAAGGAGATTTAACACCAGCCACATGAGCTCCATCACCAATAGCTTGGGGCAATAGAGAAGCTTTAGAGGTGTCATGAAGGAGTGGAGTGAGATTGAGAGACAGGAAGGTGGAGGGATGAAATTCCAGACCTTGGGACGTAGGCATGGCCTCAAGTGGTAGTGGTGGAGCGAGTAAAATTGAAGATGGTCAAGAAGGAGTACAGTTACCTCAGAGGGTTGAGGGTTTGGAGGCAGTTAAAAAGATCAAGGGGACAAAGAAAGTCATAATAGGATTTGAAAGTGAGGATGGGAATGTAATGACCAAATGATGCTTGATCAGGAGCCCATGTAGATCAGTGAGTAAACATTGAAACATAGATGGTAGGAGGAAGCCATTCAGCCTTCGAGCCAGCTCTGCCATTCATTACAATCATGGCTGATTGTCTAACTCCACAGCCTAATCCTGCTTTCCCCCCGTAACCATTGATCCCATTCACTCCAAGTGTTATATCTAGCTGCCTCTTGAATACATTGAATATTTTGGCATCAACAACTTCCTGTGGTAATGAATCCCACAGGCTCACCACTCTTTAGGTGAAGAAATGAAATTTGTGGGTGGCACAGTGGTTAGCACTGCTGCCTCACAGCGCCTGAGACCCGGGTTCAATTCCCGCCTCAGGCGACTGACTGTGTGGAGTTTGCACGTTCTCCCCGTGTCTGCGTGGGTTTCCTCCGGGTGCTCCGGTTTCCTCCCACAGTCCAAAAGATGTGCAGGGTCAGGTGAATTGGCCATACTAAATTGCCCGTAGTGTTAGGTAAGGGGTAAATGTAGGGGTATGGGTGGGTTTCGCTTCGGCGGGTCGGTGTGGACTTGTTGGGCCGAAGGGCCTGTTTCTACACTGTAATGTAATCTAATCTAATCTAAATGTCTCCTCATCTTCGTCCTAAATGGTCTACCCCGAATCCACAGACTGTGACCCCTGGTTCTGGACACACCCACGATCATGAACATCCTCCCTGCATCTACCCTATCTAGTCCTGTTAGAATTTTATAAGTCTCTTTGAGATTCCCCCCCTCATTCATCTGAACTCGAGCGAAAAATATCCTAACTTAGTCAATCTCTCTTAATACATCACTCCTACCATCCCCGGAATCAGCCTGGGAAATCTTTGCTGAACTCCCTCGAGAGCAAGAGCATTCTTCCTCAGCAAAGGAGACCAAAACTGCACACAGGTGTGGCCTCACCAAGGTCGTGTACAACAGCAATAGAACATAGAACAATACAGCACAGAACAGGCCCTTCGGCCCACGATGTTGTGCCGAACATTTGTCCTAGCTTAAGCACCCATCCATGTACCTATCCAATTGCCGCTTAAAGGTCACCAAAGATTCTGACTCTGCCACTCCCACAGGCAGCGCATTCCATGCCCCCACCACTCTCTGGGTAAAGAACCTACCCCTGACATCCCCCCTATACCTTCCACCCTTCACCTTAAATTTATGTCCCCTTGTAACACTCTGTTGTACCCGGGGAAAAAGTTTCTGACTGTCTACTCTATCTATTCCTCTGATCATCTTATAAACCTCTATCAAGTCACCCCTCATCCTTCTCCGTTCCAATGAGAAAAGGCCTAGCACTCTCAACCTATCCTCGTACGACCTATTCTCCATTCCAGGCAACATCCTGGTAAATCTCCTCTGCACCCTCTTCAAAGCTTCCACATCTTCCCTAAAGTGAGGCGGCCAGAAATGCACACAGTACTCCAAATGTGGCCTAACCAAAGTCCTGTACAGTTGCAACATCACCTCACGACTCTTGAATTCAATCCTTCTGCTAATGAACGCTAATACACCATAGGCCTTCTTACAAGCTCTATCCACCTGAGTGGCAACTTTCAAAGATCTATGAACATAGACCCCAAGATCCCTCTGTTCCTCCACCTCACTAAGAACCCTACCGTTAACCCTGTATTCCGCATTCTTATTTGTCTTTCCAAAATGGACAACCTCACACTTGACAGGGTTGAACTCCATCTGCCACTCCTCAGCCCAGCTCTGCATCATATCTAAGTCCCTTTGCAGCCAACAACAGCCCTCCTCACTATCCACAACTTCACCAATCTTCGTATCATCTGCAAATTTACTGACCCACCCTTCGACTCCCTCATCCAAGTCATCAATAAAAATTACAAACAGCAGAGGACCCAGAACTGATCCCTGCGGAACTCCACTTGTAACTGGGCTCCAGGCTGAATATTTACCATCTACCACCACTCTCTGACTTCGACCGGTAGGCAGTTTTCTATCCAATTGGCCAAATTTCCCTCTATCCCATGCCTCCTGACTTTCCGCATAAGCCTACCATGGGGAACCTTATCAAATGCCTTACTAAAATCCATGTACACTACATCCACTGCTCTACCCTCATCCACATGCTTGGTCACCTCCTCAAAGAATTCAATAAGACTTGTAAGGCAAGACCTACCCTTCACAAATCCGTGCTGGCTGTCCCTAATCAAGTAGTGTCTTTCCAGATACTATAAATCCTATCCCTCAGTACCCTTTCCATTACTTTGCCTACCACCGAAGTAAGACTAACTGGCCTGTAATTCCTGGGGTTATCCCTATTCCCTTTTTTGAACAGGGGCACAACATTCGCCACTCTCCAGTCCCCTGGTACCATCCCCATTGACAGTGAAGACGAAAAGATCATTGCCAACGGTACTGCAATTTCCTCTCTTGCTTCCCAATAATCCTAGGATATATCCCGTCAGGCCCGGGGAACTTGTCTATCCTCAAGTTATTCAAAATGTCCAACACATCTTCCTTCCTAACAAGTATCTCCTCTAGCTTAACAGTCCGTTTCACACTCTCCTCTTCAACAATACGGTCCCTCTCGTTCGTAAATACTGAAGAAAAGTACTCATTCAAGACCTCTCCTATCTCTTCCGACTCAATGCACAGTCTTCCACTACTGTCCTTGATCGGACCTACCCTCGTTCTCGTCATTCTCATGTTTCTCACATACGCATAAAATGCCTTTGGGTTATCCTTGATCCTTTCCGCCAAAGATTTTTCATGCCCTCTCTTAGCTCTCCTAATCCCTTTCTTCAGGTCCCTCCAATGCTCTGTCTGAACCCTGTTTCCTCAACCTTATGTAAGCCTCCTTCTTCCTCTTTACAAGACACTCAATCTCCCTCGTCAACCAAGGTTCCCTCACATGACCATTTCTTTCCTGCCTGACAGGTACATACATATCAAGGACACGTCGTATCTGTTCCTTGAAAACGTTCCACATTTCCACGACATCCTTCCCTGACAGCCTATGCTCCCAACTTATGCTCCTCAGTTCCTGTCTTACAGCATCGTAATTACCCTTCCCCCAATTGTAAAACCTACCCTGTTGCACGCACCTATCTCTCTCCATAACCAAGGTGAAAGTCACAGAATTGTGGTCACCATCACCAAAATGTTCACCCACTAACAAGCCCATCACTTGTCCCGGTTCATTACCGAGTACAAAATCCAAAATGGCCTCCCCTCTGGTCGGACAGTCTACATACTGAGTTAGAAAAGCTTCCTGGACACACTGCGCAAACACCGCCCCGTCCAATCTATTTGATCTAAAGAGCTTCCAATCAATATTTGGGAAGTTGAAATCGCCCATGACTACTACCCTGTGGCTTCTGCACCTTTCCAAAATCTGTTTCCCAATCTGTTTCTCCACATCTCTGCCACTATTGGGGGGCCTATAGTAAACACCCAACAAGGTGACTGCACCTTTCCTATTTCTGACTTCAGCCCATACTACCTCCAGAGGCAGATCCCCCTCGAACTGCCTTTCTGCAGCCGTTATACCATTTCTAATTAGCACCGCCACACCCCCTCCTTTTTTACCACCCTCCCTAATCCTACTGAAACATCTGTAACCAGGAACCTCCAACAACCATTCCTGTCCCTCTTCTATCCACGTTTCCGTGATGGCCACAACATCGTAGTCCCAGGTACCGATCCACGCCTTAAGTTCACCCACCTTATTTCTGATACTCCTTGCGTTGAAGTATACGCACTTGAACCCATCTCTGTGTCCGCAAATATTCCCTGTCAGTGCTACCTTCTCCACAGCCTCCCTACATTCTTGAACATCCTGACAAACAGCTAACCTACTTGCTGGACTACAAGTCCAGATCCCATCCCACTGCCAAATTAGTTTAAACCCCCCCCCCGAAGAGTGCTACAATAACACAACTCTGCTCCTGTACTCAAAACCTCTTGCAAAAAAGGCCAATATACCATTTGCCTTCTTGACCACCTGCTACACCTGCATGCCTACCTTCAGTGGATGGTACACAAGGACACCCAGGTCTCACTCTCCCAATTTATAGCCATTCAGGTAGCAATCTGCCTTCTTGCTTTTGCTTCCAAAGTGAATAACCTCACATTTATCCAAATTTTACTGCATCTGCTATTGATGAGCAAGTGGTATGAATTTAAACTTGGGTAACGGAGCTTTGGATGACCTCAGTTTCATGGAGAATGGAATTTTCTTTTTTTAATTTACAGCACGGAAACAGACCCTGTCCATGCCGACCAGATATCCCAACCCAATCTAGTCCCACCTGCCAGCACCCGGCCCATATCCCTCCAAACCCTTCCTATTCACATACACATCCAAATGCCTCTTAAATGTTGCAATTGTACCAGCCTCTACCACTTCCTCTGGCAGCTCATTCCATACACGTACCACCCTCTGTGTGAAAAAGTTGCCCCTTAGGTCTCTGTTATATCTTTTCCTTCTCACCCTAAACCTATGGCCACTAGTTCTGGACTCCCCCCTCCAGGGAAAAGACTTTGTCTATTTATCCTATCTATGCCCCTCATGATTTTGTAAACCTCTATAAGGTCACCCCTCAGCCTCCGACGTTCCAGGGAAAACAGCCCCAGCCTGTTCAGCCTCTCCCTATAGCTCAAATCCTCCAACCCTGGCAACATTCTTATTAATCTTTTCTGAACCCTTTCAAGTTTCACAACATCTTTCAACTCCTGTACTCAATACTCTGACCAATAAAGGAAAGCATACCAAACACCTTCTTCACTATCCTATCTACCTGCGACTCCACTTTCAAGGAGCTATGATGTAGGAGACCAGTCAGATTGCATTGCAGTAGTCAAGTCTGGAGTTAATGCAGGAATGAATGAGGGTTCCAGCAGGAGATGAACTGAGATGGAGAAATTCTAATGGTGAATAAAGGCCAAAGGCTAAGATAGTTTTGATTTTAAAAGTGCATCTCAATGTGAATAGACACAAATGTAGGCAAATGGAATGGGAATGCATGTGGATGTTGAGTGATAACCTTATATATAATTGATTTGGTGGGAGTTTTAAGACAACATAAGATGACAAGGTCAAGCTGGGTAGTTCTCAAAATGGCTGAGGGCATACATTGATGAAAGAGATTTAGAGAGGAGAAGAGAGCAGTGAACTCAGAGGCTGAGATATCTCAATGAGACTTTCTATCATTCTTCAGTGGGTTGGAGAGAATGAGAATTTTAGCTGAAGTGAGGTGTTGGCACAAGGTCAAATGCTCAAAGGAAGAGAAAATGCCACAGAAGTAAAGTCCGGCCGAGGGACAGTTTGATAATAAGTGCTGCATTGGCATTTTGATAAGATGGTGTTGGAAGGTGTAACTAAATGAAGGGCCTTTGTTTAAGACAATGGTATTACTATCCTTCAGCCTATCAAAGCTGTAAGTTTAGGTTATTAATACTAATCAGAAGTAACTCAAGTACTTGCTGAATCTGTTTTGTTGTAAAATGAAAGGATAGATGAATGTAACTTAGATCAGTTTGTAGTAATCATCTTTAACTCAGGTATGTTACGTGGTGAAATAGGTAAAAACAATGACTGCAGATGCTGGAAACCAGATTCTAGATTAGAGTGGTGCTGGAAGAGCACAGCAGTTCAGGCAGCATCCGAGGAGCAGTAAAATCAACGTTTTGGGCAAAAGCCCTTCATCAGGAATAAAGGCAGAGAGCCTGAAGCGTGGAGAGATAAGTTAGAGGAGGGTGGGGGTGGGGAGAGAGTAGCATAGAGTACAATAGGTGAGTGGGGGAGGGGATGAAGGTGCTAGGTCGGGGGCAGGGGGAGGGTAGAGTGGATATGTGGAAAAGAAGATAGGCAGGTAGGACAAGTCATGGGGACAGTGCTGAGTTCGAAGTTTGGAACTAGGGTGAGGTGGGGGAAGGGGAAATGAGGAAGCTGTTGAAGTCCACATTGATGCCCTGGAGTTGAAGTGTTCCGAGGCGGAAGATGAGGCGTTCTTCTTCCAGGCGTCTGGTGGTGAGGGAGCGGCGGTGAAGGAGGCCCAGGACCTCCATGTCCTCGGCAGAGTGGGAGGGAGAGTTGAAATGTTGGGCCACAGGGTGGTGAAATAGACAACTGGGATAAGCCAAAGGAAAGTCCAACACAACTTTATTGAGCACTTTACCAAGAAAAAAAAATAACATTTATCCACACTCTACTATTGTACTTTAATTAAATTCTATCAATCTCTTCACATGACTCTGCAGAAAACAGTTTACTTAAATCTTTTAAGTCAACAGTCTCAAATCTACAATCGCTTTCTTATTCTAACATGCATATCCAAGGATTTGCTATAACCCACACAGGTCCCGACCACCGTACTTGAACTGTTTGTCTGAAAGGGCTGGTAATACCCAATTAAGGCTGGGACAGGCTATTCCTCGGTCTTTGAGGGTTGGCTGATGTTTCAGGATCTGCAGTCATCGGTTTAGGCTTTCCCTCTCATCTAGAGCTGGTTCTAGTCTTCAGGTCATCTCACTGAGGTGTTCTCTCTGGAGATACCCGTTGAATAAGGTAGAAAAATTATTGCCAGCTGGGACACCAGTTTGATCCTTTTATCCCCCTTTTCATGCCCTTTTGGAAGATTCTGTGGCCTGTGTCCAATACGAGCATTGGGAAGTTCCAGAAGGGTTAAGGTGAGAGGGGAAAGATTTAAAAGGGATTTGTTGAAATTTTAACTTTACTTCTTTATTTTTTGACTTAATACTAAGAAAGACTAATGTTTAACTTTTAATTTTGTTTCCTTATTTTTCTACTTTGTACCTCACACTTTCTACCTATGTACCTAAGATGGCACCTGGAATGGCGACATTGTACACTTTTCACTGCACTGTACTTGTACACGTGTCAATAAAATCCAATGCTAATTCTAAGGGGCAACATTTTCACACAGAAGGTCTGCAAATATTGGATGAACTGCCAAAGGAAGTAATAGCAACAGGGACAGTTACAACATTTGAAAGAAATTTGGACAGATGTACAGAATATTTTAGAGTGTTTTGGGCCAAATGCAGGCAAAGTGAGATTAGTTTAGTTTGAGAAACTTGGACAACATGAACAAGGTGGACTGAAGAGTTTCCATACTGTCTGACTGTAGGACTACTTCCCATGTTTGGAAATGGCAATACATGGTTTTGAACTTTCAATTGTCAAGTGCTGTCCCTGTCAGACAGCAACTGGCCTCTATTGAGCTGGGTGCCACCAAGTCTGCGCAGCATTCTTCCAACAAAGCAGGTTCACCGGAGGTGGAAACAAGGGTGTTCATTCTGAAACAATGTGGTCATTGGCACGTGACCAGGCAGTTCCTTTTTGGTTTCAATGGGAAGTTGGTTGACTACGACCAGACTGTATGAATACTGTCTGTTCTCGTTCTGCAGTTTGCAAAGTGCAGAGTCTGGCTCAGACTCCACATTTCGAGTTTAGATTAGATTACTTACAGTGTGGAAACAGGCCCTTCGGCCCAACAAGTCCACACCGACCCTCCGAAACACAACCCACCCATACCCCTTCATTTACCCCTTACCTAACACTAGGGGCAATTTAGCATGGCCAATTCACCTGACCTGCACATCTTTGGACTGTGGGAGGAAACCGGAGCACCCAGAGGAAACCCACGCAGACACGGGGAGAACGTGCAAACTCCACACAGTCAGTCGCCTGGCGCTGTGAGGCAGCAGTGCTAACCACTGTGCTACCGTGCCACCCATGAGTTTTATCCATGCTCATGAAAAGAATGTCAATATTTCTGTAACAATCCTGGAGATTATAGGTCACCCGACCACAGTTTGTCCTCTCAGCATTCTGTATGATGCTTGCTATAGAGATGGTGAGTATTGCTCCCTATGTTTTCTGGGTGTGTCCCTGTCCATTGTCTCTCCCTGTGACACACACGAGCTGTGGTAAGCACTACTACCGCACAGTGCCAGGAATCTGAGTTTGATTCCACCGTCGGGCAAATGTCTTATGGAGTTTGCATTTCTGCCTGTGTCTGCGTGGATTTCCTCTAACAGTCCAAAGATATGCAGGTTAGGTGCATTGGCCATGCTAAATTGTCCATAGTATCCAGGGATTTGTAGTACAGGTGGGTTAGCTATGTGGAATGCAGGGATGGGTGGGGAGAAGAGCGAGGTGGGTCTGGGTGAGATGCTCTTTGGAGTGTCAGTTTGGTCCTGATGGGCCAAATGGCCTGTAGGGATCCTATGATTGTCTGTCTCCTGTATGAAGCCACTGTGACTGTTAGGCTGAAGCTGATCAAAGCCATTGGCCTCTGATTTCCTCACTTTGGTGCACTTGCCACATGTAAGACAGTACTCACTGTAATAAGCAGAGTGCTGACAAACTTGGGAGCAGACGGATCTTCCTTCCACGCAGACACTTTGTGGAGAACCTTTGCTTTGTTTCTAGGGTTTGTTGGCACAGTGAGCTCCACCTGCTTATTCACAACAATTCTGTTGATGCTGAAATCTGGCTTGTGCTGTCAGATTAAGATAAGTTACACAGTGGCAGTTGTCCTGCAATCCTTTGCTGTCCGATTACTTTTCAAAAACAATACATACAAAGCCTGGTGCTTATCACTGGCAGCCACATCATCAGTTGACTTGTCCTCGCACTCTGGAAATCTCTCCCTAAAACCCTCCATCTACTTTAAAACTCTCCCAACAATCCATCACCGGGATTTGCTCACATCCATTGCTTCTAATATCTTTTCTCTTTGGCTTGTTGACTGCTCCTGTCCAATGACACACCTCTGAGAAATACTGTGAGGAATTTCACCATATAAGGTACTACATAAATTCAGGCTGTTGTTGATTGCTTGTGAATATTTTTTCATGAGGTAACCTTGTAAACCATGACCTTTCAACTCTGAATTCTGACTGCTAATCAGTCAGAAACAAAAAACTATGCTAGAAACAAAAAACAAAATTAATGAAAATCTTAATACAATTCCTAACTGCTAAATCTCCCTTAATTCAGGACTAGTGGAAATAGAAACATGTTGTGTGAAAGAGAGACTATTTCTCAGACTGAGGGGGAGGGTGAGCTGTTAGCAAATATCCTCCCGACCCATTGATCCCATGTTGACACTGCGATAATATTCCACTCCCTATCCAATGTTGCTCAGCCAACAATTTCAGCAGGAAAGGTAAAAGGACAATAACAGATATCAAACAGGTTGGAGGAGCTTATATCCACATTGTCCAGTTCAAAATGTTGAATTGAATTAGCTTTTTTGTCACATGTACTCAAATGAATACAGTGGAAAGTTCACCAGTCACTACTTATGGCACCATCTTAGGTGCAAGATACCTAATTACAGATTCATCAGTACATGTTCTTAAGGGGAAAACAATAACACAAAATAAAGAAATAAAAGGTATTCTTATTCCACCTCTTGTTTCTGGGTCCCCCCGAACTCTCGTTCCTCACAGTCTGAATGCTCCAGCAACTTTACTACACCCAGCTTCACAGCCTTAAAACTGTTAAAGCTGAAACTTTATTGCTGGAACAGCACAGCAGGTCAGGCAGCATCCAGGGAACAGAAGATTCGACGTTTCGGGCACATGCCCTTCTTCAGGAATGAGCAGAGAGTGTTCAGCAGGAGAAGATAAAAGGTAGGGAGGAGGGACTTGGAGGAGGGGCGTTGGAAATGTGATAGGTGGAAAGAGGTCAAGGTGAAGGTGATAGGTCGGAGTAGGGTGGAGGCGGAGAGGTCAAGAAGAAGACTGCAGGTCAGGAAGGCGGTGCCGGGCTGGAGGGATTCGGCTGAGACAAGGTGGGGGGAGGGGGGATGAAGAAACTGGTGAAGTCCAAGTTCATCCCCTGCGGTTGGAGGGTTCCCAGTCGGAAGATAAGACGCTCCTCCTCCGACCGTCGCGTTGTTGTGGTTTGGCGGTGGATGAGTCCAATGACCTGCATATCCTCGGTGGAGTGGGAGGGGGAGTTGAAATGCTGTGCTACAGGTTGGTTGGGTTGGTTCGTCCGGGTGGCCCAGAGGTGCTCTCTGAATCGCTCCGCAAGTAGGCGGCCTGTCTCCCCAATATAGAGGAGGCCACACCGGCTGCAGCGGATGCAGTAGATGATGTGGGTGGAGGTGCAGGTGAATCTGTGGCGGATATGGAAGTTTCCTTTGGGGCCTTGGAGAGAAGTGAGGGGGGAGGTGTGGGCGCAAGTGTTGCACCTCCTGCGGTTGCAAGGGAAGGTGCCGGGAGTGGAGGTTGGGTTGGTGGGGGGTATGGATCTGACAAGGGAGTCGCGGAGGGAATGGTCTCTACGGAAAGCTGATAGGGGAGGGGAGGGAAATATATCCTTGGTGGTGGGGTCCGTTTGGAGGTGGCGGAAGTGACGGCGGATGATGCGCTGTACATGGAGATTGGTGGGGTGGTAGGTGAGGACCAGTGGGGTTCTGTCCTGGTGGCGGTTGGAGGGGCGGGGCTCAAGGGCGGAGGAGCGGGAAGTGGAGGAGATGCGGTGGAGGGCACCGTCGATCACGTCGGGGGGGAAATTGCGGTCCTTGAAGAAGGAGGCCGTCTGTGTTGTGCGTATTTTGAACTGGTCCTCCTGGGAGCAGATGCGGCGGAGACGAAGGAATTGGGAGAATGGGATGGCGTTTTTACAGGGGGCGGGGTGGGAGGAGGTGTAGTCCAGGTAGCTGTGGGAGTCGGTCGGTTTGTAGTAGATGTCCGTGTTGATTCGGTCGTCTGAGATAGAAACACCTCCTCCCATCCTGCCCCCTGTAAAAACGCCATCCCATTCTCCCAATTCCTTCGTCTCCGCCGCATCTGCTCCCAGGAGGACCAGTTCAAAATACGCACAACACAGACGGCCTCCTTCTTCAAGGACCGCATTTTCCCCCCCGACGTGATCGACGATGCCCTCCACCGCATCTCCTCCACTTCCCGCTCCTCCGCCCTTGAGCCCCGCCCCTCCAACCGCCACCAGGACAGAACCCCACTGGTCCTCACCTACCACCCCACCAATCTCCATGTACAGCGCATCATCCGCCGTCACTTCCGCCACCTCCAAACAGACCCCAGCACCAAGGATATATTTCCCTCCCCTCCCCTATCAGCTTTCCGTAGAGACCACTCCCTCCGCGACTCCCTTGTCAGATCCACACCCCCCACCGACCCAACCACCACTCCCGGCACCTTCCCTTGCAACCGCAGGAGGTGCAACACTTGCGCCCACACCTCCCCCCTCACTTCTCTCCAAGGCCCCAAAGGAAACTTCCATATCCGCCACAGATTCACCTGCACTTCCACCCACATTATCTACTGCATCCGCTGCAGCCGGTGTGGCCTCCTCTATATTGGGGAGACAGGCCGCCTACTTGCGGAGCGATTCAGAGAGCACCTCTGGGCCACCCGGACGAACCAACCCAACCAACCTGTAGCACAGCATTTCAACTCCCCCTCCCACTCCACCGAGGATATGCAGGTCATTGGACTCATCCACCGCCAAACCACAACAACGCGACGGTCGGAGGAGGAGCGTCTTATCTTCCGACTGGGAACCCTCCAACCGCAGGGGATGAACTTGGACTTCACCAGTTTCTTCATCCCCCCTCCCCCCACCTTGTCTCAGCCGAATCCCTCCAGCCCGGCACCGCCTTCCTGACCTGCAGTCTTCTTCTTGACCTCTCCGCCTCCACCCTACTCCGACCTATCACCTTCACCTTGACCTCTTTCCACCTATCACATTTCCAACGCCCCTCCTCCAAGTCCCTCCTCCCTACCTTTTATCTTCTCCTGCTGAACACTCTCTGCTCATTCCTGAAGAAGGGCATGTGCCCGAAACGTCGAATCTTCTGTTCCCTAGATGCTGCCTGACCTGCTGTGCTGTTCCAGCAATAAAGTTTCAGCTTTGATCTCCAGCGTCTGCAGACCTCACTTTCTCCTCTTAAAACTGTTAAACAATCATTTAAATAACAAAAGGTGTCCCCTTCAGAAAACTTACCTGTGATCTTCCCCTTGATCTTTCCCCTTGATCTTACCCTCGATCTTCCCCTCAATCTTCTCCTTGATCTTCCTCTTGCTCTTCCCCTAGTACTATCTTCCTATCTCTATTCCTGCTATCTTCTAAACTGATCTCAAATACAGAGTTGCCTAAGTGCTTACCCATTTCCCCCCAAAAAATTCCCTGATATAATCCCTTCATCCCTTATATCCGCCTCCTAGTCATGGTACTGGGACTGGTTTAACTAGACCTGGACTAGCCGTCATTGGCCTCTCATACCCCATTACCTCTGCCCATGTTGTCCATTCATCTCCATTGCCCTTTCACCCCATTCCCTCTTCCCTACCCTATTGCCCGCTTACTCCCATTGTGCATTCACTCCCCCATTTGCCACCATTAACCATTCACCCCATTGCGTACTCATTCCACTAGATATACACAATAGCCCCAAATTTTCCAAATCCCCCTCCTCTTTCCTCCTACCCAAACCCACCCCACATCTTCCCACTGTCCAGACAAGTACAGGTTAGATGGATTGCCCATAGTGCCCGGGAATATGTAGTTTGGGTGGATAAGCCAGGGCAAATGAAGGGCAACAGGGTAGAGGGATTGGTTTAGGTGGGATGTTCATTGGAGGGTTGGTGTGGACTCGATGGGCCAAATGGCCTTCTTCCATACAATAAGGATTCCATTATTCATAGCGAGAATTCATCTAATGACCCTTATGTCCTTTACTCGTGCTCTTGGGGGGGGTTTAAACTAACTCTGCAGGGGCATGGGAACCCAGACTGTAGCTTTAGGGTGCAGGACCTGGAGTGTAGGGAGGTTAGGAACATGGCATCAATCTCAAAGGAGGGTGCCTGTAAACAGGAAAGTGGCTTGAAGTGTGTATACTTCAATGCAAGAAGTATACGAAATAAGGTAGGTGAACTTGCAGCGTGGGTTGGTACCTGGGACTTCGATGTTGTGGCTATTACGGAGACATGGGTAGAACAGGGACAGGATTGGCTGTTGCAGGTTCCAGGGTTTAAATGTTTTAATAGGGTCAGAGGTGGGGGTAAAAGAGGGGGAGGTGTGGCATTGCTTGTCAAAGATAGTATTACAGCTGTGGAAAGGACGATGGATGAAGACTCGCCATCTGAGGTAGTTTGGGCTGAGGTTAGGAATAGGAAAGGTGAGCTGACCCTGTTAGGAGTTTTTTACAGGCCTCCTAATAGTCCTAGAAACGTAGAAGAAAGGATTGCGAGGATGATTCAAGAGAAGAGTGAAAGTAATAGGGTGGTTGTTATGGGGGACTTTAACTTTCCTGATATTAATTGGGAAAGCTATAGCTCAAGTTCGTTAGATGGGTCAGTGTTTGTCCAATGTGTGCAGGAGGGTTTCCTGACACAATATGTAGATAGGCCAACAAGAGGTGAGGCCATATGGATTTGGTTCTGGGTAATGAACCAGGCCAGGTGTTAGAATTAGAGGTAGGTGAGCACTTTGGGGACAGTGACCACAATTCGGTGACCTTTACTCTAGTGATGGAGAGGGATAAGTGTGCACTACAGGGCAAGAGTTATAGATGGGGGCAGGGAAATTATGATGCTGTGAGGCATGACTTAGGATGTGTGGCCTGGAAAAGTAAGCTTCAAGGCAAGGGTATAATTGATATGTGGAGCTTGTTCAAGGAGCAACTATTGAGTGTCCTTGATAAGTATGTGCCCGTCAGGCAGGGAGGAAAGGGTCATGTGAGGGAGCCGTGGTTTAATAAGGAATTGGAATCCCTTGTTAAATGGAAGAGGGCGGCCTATGTAAAGATGAGGCGTGAAGGTTCAATTGGGGCGATTGAGAGTTATAAGGTAGCCAGGAAGGACCTGAAGAGAGAGCTAAGAGCAGCAAGGAGGGGACATGAAAGGTCCTTAGTTGGTAGGATTAGGGAAAACCCTAAGGCTTTCTATAGGTATGTCAGGAATAAAAGAATGACTAGGGTAGGAATAGGTCCAGTCAAGGATAGTAGTGGGAAGTTGCGTGTGGAGGCTGAAGAGATTGGGGAGACACTGAATGAATACTTTTCGTCAGTATTCAATCAGGAACAGGACATTGTTGTCAATGTGAGTACTGAGTCACAATTAAGTAGAATGGATGGCTTTGAGGTATGCAGAGAAGAGGTGTTGGAAATTCTGGAAAGGGTGAAAATAGATAAGTCCCCCTGGGCCTGATGGCATTTATCCTAGGATTCTCTGGGAAGCAAGGGAGGAGATTGCAGAGCCATTGGCTTTGATTTTTATGTCCTCGTTGTCTACAGGAGTAGTGCCAGAAGATTGGAGGCTAGCAAATGTGGTTCCCTTGTTCAAGAAGGGGAGTAGGGATAACCCTAGTAACTATAGGCCGGTGAGTCTCACTTCTGTTGTGGGCAAAATCTTAGAGAGAATTGTAAGGGATAGGATGTATGAACATCTGGATAGGAATAATGTGATCAAAGATAGTCAGCATGGTTTTGTTAAGGGCAGGTCGTGCCTCACAAACCTTATTGAATTCTTTGAGAAGGTGACTAAGGAGGTGGACGAGGGGAAAGCAGTAGATGTGGTGTATATGGATTTTAGTAAGGCGTTTGATAAGGTTCCCCATGGTAGACTACTGCAAAAAATACGGAGGTATGGCATTGAGGGTGAGTTGGAGATTTGGATTAGGAGTTGGCTGGCTGGAAGAAGACAGAGGGTAGTAGTTGATGGCAAAGGTTCATCTTGGAGTGCCGTCACTAGCGGTGTTCCGCAAGGATCTGTTTTGGGACCATTGCTGTTTGTCATTTTTATAAATGACCTGGAGGAGGGGTTAGAAAGTTGGGTGAGCAAGTTTGCGGATGATACGAAAGTCGGAGGAGTTGTAGACAGTGAGGAAGGATGTGGCAGGTTACAGCGGGATATAGATAAGCTGCAGAACTGGGCAGAAAGGTGGCAAATGGAGTTCAATGTAGCTAAGTGTGAGGTGATTCACTTTGGTAAGAGTAATAAAAAGATGGGGTACTGGGCTAACGGTCGGATACTTGGTAGTGTGGATGAGCAGAGGGATCTTGGTGTCCATGTACACAAATCTTTGAAAGTTGCCACCCAGGTAAATAGTGCGGTGAAGAAGGCATATGGCGTACTGGCTTTTATTGGTAGAGGAATTGAGTTCCGGAGTCCTGAGGTCATGTTGCAGTTGTATAAGACTCTGGTGCGGCCACATCTGGAGTATTGTGTGCAGTTTTGGTCGCCATACTATAGGAAGGATGTGGAGGCACTGGAACGGGTGCAGAGGAGGTTTACCAGGATGTTGCCTGGTATGGTCGAAAGATCGTATGAGGAAAGGCTGAGGCACTTGGGGTTGTTTTCATTGGAGAAAAGAAGGTTTAGGGGTGACTTGATAGAGGTGTATAAGATGATTAGGGGTTTAGATAGGGTCGACAGTGAGAATCTTTTTCCTCGTATGGAGTCAGCTATTACAAGGGGGCATAGCTTTAAATTAAGGGGGGGTAGGTATAGGACAGATGTTAGGGGTAGGTTCTTTACTCAGCGAGTCGTGCGTTCATGGAATGCCCTGCCAGTAGCAGTGGTGGACTCTCCCTCATTATGGGCATTTAAGCGGGCATTGGATAGGCATATGGAGGATAGTGGGCTAGTGTAGGTTAGGTGGGCTTGGATCGGCGCAACATCGAGGGCCGAAGGGCCTGTACTGCGCTGTATTCTTCTATGTTCTATGTTCTATGTTCTACTCTCTGGACAATGATTGTAGGTCTGACCTCAACTTTTAGCTAAAAGCCAGATTTGAAAACATCCCCTTGCTTTGACACATCACCACTGTCTGCTAAAATTCTTTTTGAAGCAAATTAATATCTCAGGCAGTGTGATTCACACCAAAGAGTTTCAAAGCCTTGGTGTGAAGTTGTTTCTCATTTTGCTTTTGTCAAAGAGTCACATTCTGCCATCGATGGTGTTAATTCCTGAATCCAAAACAGAAGTTGCTGGAAAAGCTCAGCAGGTTTGGCAGCATCAGTGTTCATATTTTGGATCCAGTGACACTTCTGCAGAATTTAATTCCTAAATGTTTAGTTGACGCATCTGTCTCTACTTTGGATTTCATTGGCATTTGGGAGTAAGAGATTTCAGTCCCCAAGTCCCAAGGTGAAATAGCAGTCTCCTAATTTACACCTCCCCTCCTGCAAAGTCAGCAATTATTTCTTTTCAGAAATAAGGAAATTTTCCTGATTTATATTAATGATCGACACTTTAGTGTACGGAGCAGAGCTTGCAATGACACACAATCTGGGTGCATTGTAAACTGTGACTAGGAGAGACAATGGCCTAATGGCGTTATCATTGGAATGTTAATCCAGAGACCCATGTAATATTCTGGGGACATGGCTTCAAATTCCTGCCGTGGCAGGATTTTAATTAAGAGTTGAATGATGACCATGAATCAATTGTTGGGGGAAACACCCATCTAGCTCAGAGCTACCTGCACAGGAAGGTAAAGGGTTCAGTCCCACTGCTGCTAGAATCAGACTTGCCTCAGATGATAACATTAAATGTTAGTGAGGTCACAGCCATATTAATTTGTGCTCTTAGTTTCAGCACTTTTAAGTAAAATATTGCATCTGGTTTTAAGCCAATTGGTAGCCTCTCATTGACTGTCACTGACTGCACATGAGCAGGTACAGGCCATTCAGCCTTTGAACCTGCCATGCCAAGTAATTAGAGCATCCCTTCTCCTCCCTGAGCCCATAACCATTGACTTCCTCAAAAGGGAAAGGACAGACAAACAAATTTGGTTTCCTGGTTAGTGAAAGAGATAGAAGTTAAGTTGAAGAATATGTACTTAAGCCTGATGTCAGGTAGAAAATACACACTGAATATAAAAGATTTAGAGGGAGTTAAAAAGCAAATAATAGAAGCAAAGAGGGAGTTTGAAAAGAAGTTGGCAGCTAACAGAAAGGGGGATCCTAATATATTTTATAAGGTATAAATAGTAAAAGGATAGTAGAGAGAGGATGGGGTAAATAGGGATTATAAAAGGGAGTTTATACATGGAGACAGGGGATATAGATGTGGTATTAGTGAATACCTTGCATGGGAAGATACCAAAGAAGAAGATATCCCCCAGAATACAGTGAAAGAAGGTAGTTCAGATACTTGAATGGTTTAAAACTGAACAAGAGGGTGATAAGCTGTCCAAGCTTTAACTTGAGCAGGTATTAGGACTGAATAAAATTTAAGAAAAATATGGAGGGAAATGAATGTGGAAATTGCATTAACACTGCCACCTCCTTAGACTCCTTAGACAATGGCCTAATGGCGTTATCATTGGAGTGTTAATCCAGAGACCCATGTAATATTCTGGGGACATGGCTTCCAGTCCTCCTTAGACTCGAGGGAGGTGCCAGATGACAGGTGAATTGCAAACATTGTGCCCTTGTGCATAAAAGATTGAAATGATAGACCCAGCAACTACAGAGACCACTCAGTTTAACTTCAGTGTCATAGAGTCATAGAGTAATATAGCACGGAGATAGCCCATTTGGCCCAAATTAGTCCATGATGACCAAAATGTTCATCAACACTAACCCTGTTTCCCTGCACTAGGCCTATATCCTTCTTGATGAAGGACTTTTGCCTGAAACACCGATTCTCCTGCTCCTTGGATGTTGCCTGACCTGCTGTGCTTTTCCAGCACCACACTCTCGACGCTAATCTCCAGCATCTGCGTCCTCACTTTTGCCATCTCCTTCTAAACCTTTCCTATCCTTGTATTTGTTCAAATGCCTTTTAAATGTTGTTAATGTACCCACCTCAACCACTTCCTCTGGCAGCTCACTCCATATGCGTACCACCCTCTGTGTAAAAACGGTGCCCCTCAGGTTCCCTTTTACTCTTTCCCCTCTAACCTTAAACCAATACCCTCTAGTCCTCAATTCCCCAGCCCTGGGAAAAAGATTGTGTGCATTCACCCTAACCATGCTCAACATCTTATACACTTCTACAAGATCCTCCTCAGTCTCTTACCCTCTAAAGAAAAAAGTCCGAGCTTGTCCAACCTCTCCCTCTAACTCAGACCATTAAGTCCTGGCAACATCCTTGTAAATTTCTTCTACACTCTTTCCAGTTTAAGAACATCTTTTCTACAACAAGGTGACCAAAACTGAACACAAGTCCTGTACAACTGCAGTGTAACTTCCCAACTTCTATACTCAATACCCTGACTGATGAAGGTCAGTGTGCTAAAAGCCTTCTTCACTGACCTGTCTCCTGTGAGTCCACTTTCAGAGAACCATGCATATAAACTCCAAGGTCCCTCTGTTCCACTACACCCTCAAGGCCCTACCATTCACCATGAAACTCCTATCTTGATTTGAGTTTCCAAAATGCAAGAACTCACACTAAATTATATTAAATTCCATTTGCCACTTCTCGGCTCACTTCCCCATCTGCAAACTTACTAATCATGTCTTGCTCATTCTCATCCAAATCATTGATTATAGATAACAAACAGCAATGGGCCCAGCACCGACCCCTGAGGCACTCCACCAGTCACAGGCCTCCTGTTCAGCAAGCATCTTTCCACTATTACCCTCTTCTTCCTACCATCAAGACAATATCCAATTTGCCAGCTCTCCCTGAATTCTGTGTGTAACGTCCAGAACTTTTCAGAAGTAGGGAAACTTCTGGGAACAATAATTTGGGACAAATAGTCATTTGGACAATTGCAGATTAATTTAGGAAAACCAACATGGGTTTCTTCAGAGAGATTTGTGTTGAAATAATTTGCTGGATTCTATTGAGCACGTAGCAGACAGAGTTGGTAAGCGTAGGAGTTGATGTGGCATCCATGGACTTCCAAAAGCTATTTGGTATAGCAGACTTGTGGGTGAAGTATAGCTAATCATTTGAATACAAATTCAACTGAGTGACAGGAAACAGAGGGTAATGGTCAGTGAATACGTTTCAGGCTGGGGGAAGGTAGGGTCAGTATTGGGACACCTGGTTTTCCTGGTATATATTAAGGACCTTGATGTACAGGGCATGGTTTGCTAACCATATGAAACATTGAAGTATTGCTAATTGAGAAGATGATAGTGTGAAACTTCAAAAGGACACAAGTTGGTGGAGTGGTCAGATATATGCGGAGGAGTGCGAGGTGATAGATTTTGGTAAAGGAAAATGGAGACACAATATAAATTAAAAGGGACAGTACGAAAGGTGGCTCAGGAGTATAGAGACCTGCATGTACATATGTGTGGATCATTACAAGGTGGCAAGACAAATTGAGGGAGTGATTAATAAAGCATGCAGTATGCTGGGCTTTCAGGAATGGGGACAGAGTATGAAAGCAAGAAGGTTATGTTGAAGGAACGAGATGAGCCTCAGGTGGAGTACAGACCCCGTTCTGAATGCGACCCTTCAGGCAGGATGTGAAGGCATTGATAAGAGTTGAGAAGATGTTTACAAGAATGGTACCAGAATGTGCAATTTCAGTAAGAAAGATTGACTGAAGAAGCTGACACTGTTCTCCTGAGCGAAGAGATGTCTGCAAGGGGTTCTGTTTGAAACATTGAAAGCCATAAGGAGTCTGAACAAAATATACCGGGAGAAAATGTTTCTACGAATGAAAAGATCAAGAACGAGAGGATACAGATTTGAACTAATTGACTAAATTGGCAAAAATTGTTACAAAAATACAATTTTTATGCACAAATGATTATGATCTGGAATTTGCTGTCAGAGAACACAGTAAAGAGTTGGTTGGGTTGAGGAAATCAAAAAGGGAATGGAACTATTATTTGAAAAGGTAGTAAGTATACGGTTATGGGGAGAAGGACGGTGATTGGTACGTCAGGAGGCCCAGGGCAATCACAATGGGACAAATGGAATCCTTCTGCAGTGTTACAAATCTACATTCTGGGATTGCGCAGCATCCCTTGGGAAGTAAATCAGGAATCAGCCGAGTGAACCTTCTCTGAATTGTTCTCAGTGCAATTATACCTTTGGTTAAGTAAAGTGACCAATCCTGGAGTGTGCCAAATATTGTTGTACCCATGCCCTGAAGAGGTAAGCAAAACCACTTCACTTTCATAATCCCTTTTTAAAAATGCCAATATTTAACATATGCCATCTTGATTATTTGCCACGCCGACATTTCTGATTCAGACACGAGCATACGCAGATCCCTCTATCCCATTGAATTCTGCATTTTCTCTTCAATTAAATAATATTCCGCTGATCTTGTACTCCTGCCAAAATGGATGACCTCACATTCCTCCATACTGTCGACTATCACCTGAGGTTTGGCACTCAGTTCACCTTCGACAGGTGCACCGGAAGGCATATGAGCATGCAAAACGCAACAACAACCCACAGCCTCCCGCTCTGTAATCCCCATCATCATCAACAACAACCCACAGCCTCCCGCTCTGTAATCCCCATCATCATCAACAACGACCCACAGCCTCCCGCTCTGTAATCCCCATCATCATCAACAACAACCCACAGCCTCCCGCTCTGTAATCCCCATCATCAACAACAACCCACAGCCTCCCGCTCTGTAATCCCCATCATCAACAACAACCCACAGCCTCCCGCTCTGTAATCCCCATCATCATCATCAACCCACAGCCTCCCGCTCTGTAATCCCCATCATCATCAACAACAACCCACAGCCTCCCGCTCTGTAATCCCCATCATCATCAACAACAACCCACAGCCTCCCGCTCTGTAATCCCCATCATCATCAACAACAACCCACAGCCTCCCGCTCTGTAATCCCCATCATCATCAACAACAACCCACAGCCTCCCGCTCTGTAATCCCCATAATCATCAACAACAACCCACAGCCTCCCGCTCTGTAATCCCCATCATCATCAACAACAACCCACAGCCTCCCGCTCTGTAATCCCCATCACCATCAACAACCCACAGCCTCCCGCTCTGTAATCCCCATCACCATCAACAACCCACAGCCTCCCGCTCTGTAATCCCCATCATCATCAACAACAACCCACAGCCTCCCGCTCTGTAATCCCCATCAGCAACAACGCACAGCCTCCCGCTCTGTCATCCCCATCATCATCAACAACAACCCACAGCCTCCCGCTCTGTAATCCCCATCAGCAACAACGCACAGCCTCCCGCTCTGTCATCCCCATCATCATCAACAACAACCCACAGCCTCCCGCTCTGTAATCCCCATCAGCAACAACCCACAGCCTCCCGCTCTGTAATCCCCATCATCATCAACAACAACCCACAGCCTCCCGCTCTGTAATCCCCATCATCATCAACAACAACCCACAGCCTCCCGCTCTGTAACCCCGATCATTTTCAACAACAACCCACAGCCTCCCGCTCTGTTATCCCCATCATCAACAACCCATAGCCTCCCGCTCTGTAATCCCCATCATCATCAACAACCCACAGCCTCACGCTCTGTAATCCCCATCATCAACAACCCACAGCCTCCCGCTCTGTAATCCCCATCATCAACAACTCACAGCCTCCCGCTCTGTAATCCCCATCATCAACAACAAGCCACAGCCTCCCGCTCTGTAATCCCCATCATCATCAACAACAACCCACAGCCTCCCGTTCTGTAATCCCCATCATCAACAACCCACAGCCTCCCGCTCTGTAATCCCCATCATCATCAACAACCCACAGCCTCCCGCTCTGTAATCACCATCATCATCAACAACCCACAGCCTCCCGCTCTGTAATCCCGATCATCTTCAACAACAACCCACAGCCTCCCACTCTGTAATCCCCATCATCATCAACCCACAGCCTCCCGCTCTGTAATCCCCATCATCAACAACCCACAGCCTCCTGCTCTATAATCCCCATCATCATCATCAACAACCCACAGCCTCCCGCTCTGTAATCTCCATCATCATCAACAACCCACAGCCTCCCGCTCTGTAATCCCCATCATCAACAACCCACAGCCTCCCGCTCTGTAATCCCCATCATCATCAACAACCCACAGCCTCCCGCTCTGTAATCCCCATCATCGACAACAACCCACAGCCTCCCGCTCTGTAATCCCCATTATCGACAACAACCCACAGCCTCCCGCTCTGTAATCCGCATCATCAACAACCCACAGCCTCCCGCTCTGTAATCCCCATCATCATCAACAACCCACAGCCTCCCGCTCTGTAATCCCCATTATCGACAACAACCCACAGCCTCCCGCTCTGTAATCCCCATCATCAACAACCCACAGCCTCCCGCTCTGTAATCCCAATCATCAACAACAACCCACAGCCTCCCGCTCTGTAATCCCCATCATCAACAACAACCCACAGCCTCCCGCTCTGTAATCCCCATCATCAACAACAACCCACAGCCTCCCGCTCTGTAATCCCCATCATCATCAACAACCCACAGCCTCCCGCTCTGTAATCCCCATCACCATCAACAACCCACAGCCTCCCGCTCTGCAATCCCCATCACCATCAACAACCCACAGCCTCCCGCTCTGTAATCCCCATCATCATCATCAACCCACAGCCTCCCGCTCTGTAATCCCCATCATCATCAACAACCCACAGCCTCCCGCTCTGTAATCCCCATCATCATCAACAACCCACAGCCTCCCGCTCTGTAATCCCCATCATCATCAACAACCCACAGCCTCCCGCTCTGTAATGCCCATCATCTTCAACAACAACCCACAGCCTCCCGCTCTGTAATCCCCATCACCATCAACAACCCACAGCCTCCCGCTCTGTAATCCCCATCATCAACAACAACCCACAGCCTCCCGCTCTGTAATCCCCATCATCATCAACAACCCACAGCCTCCCGCTCTGTAATCCCCATCATCATCATCAACCCACAGCCTCCCGCTCTGTAATCCACATCATCATCAACAACAACCCACACCCTCCTGCACTGTAATCCACATCATCATCATCACCAACCCACAGCCTCCCGCTCTGTAATCCCCATCACCATCAACAACCCACAGCCTCCCGCTCTGTAATCCCCATCATCAACAACAACCCACAGCCTCCCGCTCTGTAATCCCCATCATCATCATCAACCCACAGCCTCCCGCTCTGTAATCCCCATCATCATAAACAATAACCCACAGCCTCCCGCTCTGTAATCCCCATCATCATCAACAACAACCCACAGCCTCCTGCTCTGTAATCCCCATCATCATCAACAACAACCCACAGCCTCCTGCTCTGTAATCCCCATCATCATCATCAACAACCCACAGCCTCCCGCTCTGTAATCCCCATCATCATCATCAACAACCCACAGCCTCCCGCTCTGTAATCCCCATCATCATCAACAACAACCCACAGCCTCCTGCTCTATAATCCCCATCATCATCATCAACAACCCACAGCCTCCCGCTCTGTAATCCCCATCATCATCATCAACAACCCACAGCCTCCCGCTCTGTAATCCCCATCATCATCATCAACAACCCACAGCCTCCCGCTCTGTAATCCCCATCATCATCATCAACAACCCACAGCCTCCCGCTCTGTAATCCCCATCATCATCAACAACAACCCACAGCCTCCCGCTCTGTAATCCCCATCATCATCAACAACAACCCACAGCCTCCTGCTCTATAATCCCCATCATCATCAGCAACAACCCACAGCCTCCCGCTCTGTAATCCCCATCATCATCATCAACCCACAGCCTCCCGCTCTGTAATCCCCAGCATCAACAACAACCCACAGCCTCCTGCTCTGTAATCCCCATCATCATCATCAACAACCCACAGCCTCCCGCTCTGTAATCCCCATCATCATCATCAACAACCCACAGCCTCCTGCTCTGTAATCCCCATCATCATCATCAACAACCCACAGCCTCCCGCTCTGTAATCCCCATCATCATCAACAACAACCCACAGCCTCCCGCTCTGTAATCCCCATCATCATCATCATCAACCCACAGCCTCCCGCTCTGTAATCCCCATCATCAACAACCCACAGCCTCCGGTCTGTAATCCCCATCATCATCATCAACCCACAGCCTCCCGCTCTGTAATCCCCATCATCAACAACCCACAGCCTCCTACTCTGTAATCCCCATCATCATCAACAACCCACAGCCTCCCGCTCTGTAATCCACATCATCATCAACCCACAGCCTCCTGCTCTGTAATCCCCATCATCATCAACAACCCACAGCCTCCCGCTCTGTAATCCACATCATCATCAACCCACAGCCTCCCGCTCTGTAATCCACATCATCATCAACCCACAGCCTCCCGCTCTGTAATCCACATCATCATCATCAACAACCCACAGCCACCCGCTCTGTAATCCACATCATCATCAACCCACAGCCTCCCGCTCTGTAATCCCCATCATCAACATCAACAACCCACTGCCTCCCGCTCTGTAATCCCCATTATCATCATCAACAACCCACAGCCTCCCGCTCTGTAATCCCCATCATCATCATCAACCCACAGCCTCCCGCTCTGTAATCCCCATCATCATCATCAACAACCCACAGCCTCCCGCTCTGTAATCCACATCATCATCAACCCACAGCCTCCCGCTCTGTAATCCACATCATCATCAACCCACAGCCTCCCGCTCTGTAATCCACATCATCATCATCAACAACCCACAGCCACCCGCTCTGTAATCCACATCATCATCAACCCACAGCCTCCCGCTCTGTAATCCCCATCATCAACATCAACAACCCACTGCCTCCCGCTCTGTAATCCCCATTATCATCATCAACAACCCACTTCCTCCCGCTCTGTAATCCCCATCATCATCAACAACCCACAGCCTCCCGCTCTGTAATCCCCATCATCATCATCAACAACCCACAGCCACCCGCTCTGTAATCCACATCATCATCAACCCACAGCCTCCCGCTCTGCAATCCCCATCATCAACATCAAACCACAGCCTCCCGCTCTGTAATCCCCATCATCATCAACAACCCACAGCCTCCCGCTCTGTAATCCCCATCATCATCATCAACAACCCACAGCCACCCGCTCTGTAATCCACATCATCATCAACCCACAGCCTCCCGCTCTGTAATCCACATCATCATCAACCCACAGCCTCCCGCTCTGTAATCCCCATCATCAACATCAACAACCCACAGCCTCCCGCTCTGTAATCCACATCATCATCAACCCACAGCCTCCCGCTCTGTAATCCACATCATCATCATCAACAACCCACAGCCACCCGTTCTCTAATCCACATCATCATCAACCCACAGCCACCCGTTCTCTAATCCACATCATCAACAACCCACTGCCTCCCGCTCTGTAATCCCCATCATCATCATCAACAACCCACAGCCTCCCGCTCTGTAATCCCCATCATCATCATCAACCCACAGCCTCCCGCTCTGTAATCCCCATCATCATCATCAACAACCCACAGCCTCCCGCTCTGTAATCCACATCATCATCAACCCACAGCCTCCCGCTCTGTAATCCACATCATCATCAACCCACAGCCTCCCGCTCTGTAATCCCCATCATCAACATCAACAACCCACAGCCTCCCGCTCTGTAATCCACATCATCATCAACCCACAGCCTCCCGCTCTGTAATCCCCATCATCAACATCAACAACCCACTGCCTCCCGCTCTGTAATCCCCATCATCATCATCAACAACCCACAGCCACCCGTTCTTTAATCCACATCATCAACAACCCACAGCCACCCGTTCTCTAATCCACATCATCAACAACCCACAGCCTCCCGCTCTGTAATCCACATCATCATCAACCCACAGCCTCCCGCTCTGTAATCCCCATCATCAACATCAACAACCCACTGCCTCCCGCTCTGTAATCCCCATCATCATCATCATCAACCCACAGCCTCCCGCTCTGTAATCCCCATCATCACCAACAACAACCCACAGCCTCCCGCTCTGTAATCCCCATCATCATCAACAACAACCCACAGCCTCCCGCTCTGTAATCCCCATCATCACCAACAACAACCCACAGCCTCCCGCTCTGTAATCCCCATCATCATCATCAACAACCCACAGCCTCCCGCTCTGTAATCCCCATCATCATCATCAACAACCCACAGCCTCCCGCTCTGTAATCCACATCATCATCAACCCACAGCCTCCCGCTCTGTAATCCCCATCATCAACATCAACAACCCACTGCCTCCCGCTCTGTAATCCCCATCATCATCATCATCAACCCACAGCCTCCCGCTCTGTAATCCCCATCATCACCAACAACAACCCACAGCCTCCCGCTCTGTAATCCCCATCATCATCATCAACAACCCACAGCCTCCCGCTCTGTAATCCCCATCATCATCATCAACAGCCCACAGCCTCCCGCTCTGTAATCCACATCATCATCAACCCACAGCCTCCCGCTCTGTAATCCCCATCATCATCAACAACAACCCACAGCCTCCCGCTCTGTAATCCCCATCATCATCATCAACAACCCACAGCCTCCGCTCTGTAATCCCCATCATCAACAACAACAACCCACAGCCTCCCGCTCTGTAATCCCCATCATCATCAACAACAACCCACAGCCTCCCGCTCTGTAATCCCCATCATCATCAACAACAACCCACAGCCTCCCGCTCTGTAAACCCCATCATCATCAACAACAACCCAAAGCCTCCCGCTCTGTAATCCCCATCATCATCAACAACAACCCACAGCCTCCCGCTCTGTAATCCCCATCATCATCAACAACAACCCACAGCCTCCCGCTCTGTAATCCCCATCATCATCATCAACAACCCACAGCCTCCCGCTCTGTAATCCCCATCATCATCATCAACCCACAGCCTCCCGCTCTGTAATCCCCATCATCATCAACAACCCACAGCCTCACGCTCTGTTATCCCCATCATCATCAGCAACCCACAGCCTCCCGCTCTGTAATCCACATCATCATCAACAACCCACAGCCTCCCGCTCTGTAATGCCCATCATCTTCAACAACAACCCACAGCCTCCCGCTCTGTAATCCCCATCACCATCAACAACCCACAGCCTCCCGCTGTGTAATCCCCATCACCATCAACCCACAGCCTCCCGCTGTGGAATCCCCATCATCATCAACAACCCACAGCCTCCCGCTCTGTAATCCCCATCATCATCAACAACCCACAGCCTCCCGCTCTGTAATCCCCATCATCATCATCAACCCACAGCCTCCCGCTCTGTAATCCCCATCACCATCAACAACAACCCACACCCTCCTGCTCTGTAATCCACATCATCATCATCACCAACCCACAGCCTCCCGCTCTGTAATCCCCATCACCATCAACAACCCACAGCCTCCCGCTCTGTAATCCCCATCATCAACAACAACCCACAGCCTCCCGCTCTGTAATCCCCATCACCATCAACAACCCACAGCCTCCCGCTCTGTAATCCCCATCATCAACAACAACCCACAGCCTCCCGCTCTGTAATCCCCATCATCATCATCAACCCACAGCCTCCCGCTCTGTAATCCCCATCATCATCATCAACAACCCACAGCCTCCCGCTCTGTAATCCCCATCATCATAAACAATAACCCACAGCCTCCCGCTCTGTAATCCCCATAATCATCAACAACAACCCACAGCCTCCTGCTCTGTAATCCCCATCATCATCAACAACAACCCACAGCCTCCTGCTCTGTAATCCCCATCATCATCATCAACAACCCACAGCCTCCCGCTCTGTAATCCCCATCATCATCATCAACCCACAGCCTCCCGCTCTGTAATCCCCATCATCAACAACAACCCACAGCCTCCCGCTCTGTAATCCCCATCATCATCATCAACAACCCACAGCCTCCCGCTCTGTAATCCCCATCATCATCATCAACAACCCACATCCTCCTGCTCTGTACTCCCCATCATCATCATCAACAACCCACAGCCTCCCGCTCTGTAATCCCCATCATCATCAACAACAACCCACAGCCTCCCGCTCTGTAATCCCCATCATCATCATCATCAACCCACAGCCTCCCGCTCTGTAATCCCCATCATCAACAACCCACAGCCTCCCGGTCTGTAATCCCCATCATCATCATCAACCCACAGCCTCCCGCTCTTTAATCCCCATCATCAACAACCCACAGCCTCCCGCTCTGTAATCCCCATCATCATCAACAACCCACAGCCTCCTGCTCTGTAATCCCCATCATCGACAACAACCCACAGCCACCCGCTCTGTAATCCACATCATCATCAACAACCCACAGCCTCCCGCTCTGTAATCCACATCATCATCAACCCACAGCCTCCCGCTCTGTAATCCTCAACATCATCAACAACCCACAGCCTCCCGCTCTGTAATCCCCATCATCATCAACAACCCACAGCCTCCCGCTCTGTAATCCACATCATCATCAACCCACAGCCTCCCGCTCTGTAATCCCCATCATCAACATCAACAACCCACAGCCTCCCGCTCTGTAATCCACATCATCATCAACCCACAGCCTCCCGCTCTGTAATCCACATCATCATCATCAACAACCCACAGCCACCCGTTCTCTAATCCACATCATCATCAACCCACAGCCACCCGTTCTCTAATCCACATCATCAACAACCCACTGCCTCCCGCTCTGTAATCCACATCATCATCAACCCACAGCCTCCCGCTCTGTAATCCCCATCATCAACATCAACAACCCACTGCCTCCCGCTCTGTAATCCCCATCATCATCATCAACAACCCACAGCCACCCGTTCTCTAATCCACATCATCAACAACCCACAGCCACCCGTTCTCTAATCCACATCATCAACAACCCACAGCCTCCCGCTCTGTAATCCCCATCATCAACATCAACAACCCACTGCCTCCCGCTCTGTAATCCCCATCATCATCATCATCAACCCACAGCCTCCCGCTCTGTAATCCCCATCATCATCAACAACAACCCACAGCCTCCCGCTCTGTAAACCCCATCATCATCAACAACAACCCAAAGCCTCCCGCTCTGTAATCCCCATCATCATCAACAACAACCCACAGCCTCCCGCTCTGTAATCCCCATCATCATCAACAACAACCCACAGCCTCCCGCTCTGTAATCCCCATCATCATCATCAACAACCCACAGCCTCCCGCTCTGTAATCCCCATCATCATCATCAACCCACAGCCTCCCGCTCTGTAATCCCCATCATCATCAACAACCCACAGCCTCACGCTCTGTTATCCCCATCATCATCAGCAACCCACAGCCTCCCGCTCTGTAATCCACATCATCATCAACAACCCACAGCCTCCCGCTCTGTAATGCCCATCATCTTCAACAACAACCCACAGCCTCCCGCTCTGTAATCCCCATCACCATCAACAACCCACAGCCTCCCGCTCTGTAATCCCCATCACCATCAACCCACAGCCTCCCGCTGTGGAATCCCCATCATCATCAACAACCCACAGCCTCCCGCTCTGTAATCCCCATCATCATCAACAACCCACAGCCTCCCGCTCTGTAATCCCCATCATCATCATCAACCCACAGCCTCCCGCTCTGTAATCCCCATCACCATCAACAACAACCCACACCCTCCTGCTCTGTAATCCAGATCATCATCATCACCAACCCACAGCCTCCCGCTCTGTAATCCCCATCACCATCAACAACCCACAGCCTCCCGCTCTGTAATCCCCATCATCAACAACAACCCACAGCCTCCCGCTCTGTAATCCCCATCACCATCAACAACCCACAGCCTCCCGCTCTGTAATCCCCATCATCAACAACAACCCACAGCCTCCCGCTCTGTAATCCCCATCATCATCATCAACCCACAGCCTCCCGCTCTGTAATCCCCATCATCATCATCAACAAACCACAGCCTCCCGCTCTGTAATCCCCATCATCATAAACAATAACCCACAGCCTCCCGCTCTGTAATCCCCATAATCATCAACAACAACCCACAGCCTCCTGCTCTGTAATCCCCATCATCATCAACAACAACCCACAGCCTCCTGCTCTGTAATCCCCATCATCATCATCAACAACCCACAGCCTCCCGCTCTGTAATCCCCATCATCATCATCAACCCACAGCCTCCCGCTCTGTAATCCCCATCATCAACAACAACCCACAGCCTCCCGCTCTGTAATCCCCATCATCATCATCAACAACCCACAGCCTCCCGCTCTGTAATCCCCATCATCATCATCAACAACCCACATCCTCCTGCTCTGTACTCCCCATCATCATCATCAACAACCCACAGCCTCCCGCTCTGTAATCCCCATCATCATCAACAACAACCCACAGCCTCCCGCTCTGTAATCCCCATCATCATCATCATCAACCCACAGCCTCCCGCTCTGTAATCCCCATCATCAACAACCCACAGCCTCCCGGTCTGTAATCCCCATCATCATCATCAACCCACAGCCTCCCGCTCTTTAATCCCCATCATCAACAACCCACAGCCTCCCGCTCTGTAATCCCCATCATCATCAACAACCCACAGCCTCCTGCTCTGTAATCCCCATCATCGACAACAACCCACAGCCACCCGCTCTGTAATCCACATCATCATCAACAACCCACAGCCTCCCGCTCTGTAATCCACATCATCATCAACCCACAGCCTCCCGCTCTGTAATCCTCAACATCATCAACAACCCACAGCCTCCCGCTCTGTAATCCCCATCATCATCAACAACCCACAGCCTCCCGCTCTGTAATCCACATCATCATCAACCCACAGCCTCCCGCTCTGTAATCCCCATCATCAACATCAACAACCCACAGCCTCCCGCTCTGTAATCCACATCATCATCAACCCACAGCCTCCCGCTCTGTAATCCACATCATCATCATCAACAACCCACAGCCACCCGTTCTCTAATCCACATCATCATCAACCCACAGCCACCCGTTCTCTAATCCACATCATCAACAACCCACTGCCTCCCGCTCTGTAATCCACATCATCATCAACCCACAGCCTCCCGCTCTGTAATCCCCATCATCAACATCAACAACCCACTGCCTCCCGCTCTGTAATCCCCATCATCATCATCAACAACCCACAGCCACCCGTTCTCTAATCCACATCATCAACAACCCACAGCCACCCGTTCTCTAATCCACATCATCAACAACCCACAGCCTCCCGCTCTGTAATCCCCATCATCAACATCAACAACCCACTGCCTCCCGCTCTGTAATCCCCATCATCATCATCATCAACCCACAGCCTCCCGCTCTGTAATCCCCATCATCACCAACAACAACCCACAGCCTCCCGCTCTGTAATCCCCATCATCATCATCAACAACCCACAGCCTCCCGCTCTGTAATCCCCATCATCATCATCAACAACCCACAGCCTCCCGCTCTGTAATCCACATCATCATCAACCCACAGCCTCCCGCTCTGTAATCCCCATCATCATCAACAACAACCCACAGACTCCCGCTCTGTAATCCCCATCATCATCATCAACAACCCACAGCCTCCCGCTCTGTAATCCCCATCATCAACAACAACAACCCACAGCCTCCCGCTCTGTAATCCCCATCATCATCAACAACAACCCACAGCCTCCCGCTCTGTAATCCCCATCATCATCAACAACAACCCACAGCCTCCCGCTCTGTAATCCCCATCATCATCAACAACCCACAGCCTCACGCTCTGTTATCCCCATCATCATCAGCAACCCACAGCCTCCCGCTCTGTAATCCACATCATCATCAACAACCCACAGCCTCCCGCTCTGTAATGCCCATCATCTTCAACAACAACCCACAGCCTCCCGCTCTGTAATCCCCATCACCATCAACAACCCACAGCCTCCCGCTCTGTAATCCCCATCACCATCAACCCACAGCCTCCCGCTCTGTAATCCCCATCATCATCAACAACCCACAGCCTCCCGCTCTGTAATCCCCATCATCATCATCAACCCACAGCCTCCCGCTCTGTAATCCCCATCACCATCAACAACAACCCACACCCTCCTGCTCTGTAATCCACATCATCATCATCACCAACCCACAGCCTCCCGCTCTGTAATCCCCATCACCATCAACAACCCACAGCCTCCCGCTCTGTAATCCCCATCATCAACAACAACCCACAGCCTCCCGCTCTGTAATCCCCATCACCATCAACAACCCACAGCCTCCCGCTCTGTAATCCCCATCATCAACAACAACCCACAGCCTCCCGCTCTGTAATCCCCATCATCATCATCAACCCACAGCCTCCCGCTCTGTAATCCCCATCATCATCATCAACAACTCACAGCCTCCCGCTCTGTAATCCCCATCATCATAAACAATAACCCACAGCCTCCCGCACTGTAATCCCCATAATCATCAACAACAACCCACAGCCTCCTGCTCTGTAATCCCCATCATCATCAACAACAACCCACAGCCTCCTGCTCTGTAATCCCCATCATCATCATCAACAACCCACAGCCTCCCGCTCTGTAATCCCCATCATCATCATCAACCCACAGCCTCCCGCTCTGTAATCCCCATCATCATCATCAACAACCCACAGCCTCCCGCTCTGTAATCCCCATCATCATCATCAACAACCCACAGCCTCCCGCTCTGTAATCCACATCATCATCAACCCACAGCCTCCCGCTCTGTAATCCCCATCATCATCAACCACAACCCACAGCCTCCCGCTCTGTAATCCCCATCATCATCATCATCAACAACCCACAGCCTCCCGCTCTGTAATCCCCATCATCAACAACAACAACCCACAGCCTCCCGCTCTGTAATCCCCATCATCATCAACAACAACCCACAGCCTCCCGCTCTGTAATCCCCATCATCATCAACAACAACCCACAGCCTCCCGCTCTGTAAACCCCATCATCATCAACAACAACCCAAAGCCTCCCGCTCTGTAATCCCCATCATCATCAACAACAACCCACAGCCTCCCGCTCTGTAATCCCCATCATCATCAACAACAACCCACAGCCTCCCGCTCTGTAATCCCCATCCTCATCATCAACCCACAGCCTCCCGCTCTGTAATCCCCATCATCATCAACAACCCACAGCCTCACGCTCTGTTATCCCCATCATCATCAGCAACCCACAGCCTCCCGCTCTGTAATCCACATCATCATCAACAACCCACAGCCTCCCGTTCTGTAATGCCCATCATCTTCAACAACAACCCACAGCCTCCCGCTCTGTAATCCCCATCACCATCAACAACCCACAGCCTCCCGCTCTGTAATCCCCATCACCATCAACCCACAGCCTCCCGCTGTGTAATCCCCATCATCATCAACAACCCACAGCCTCCCGCTCTGTAATCCCCATCATCATCAACAACCCACAGCCTCCCGCTCTGTAATCCCCATCATCATCATCAACCCACAGCCTCCCGCTCTGTAATCCCCATCACCATCAACAACAACCCACACCCTCCTGCTCTGTAATCCACATCATCATCATCACCAACCCACAGCCTCCCGCTCTGTAATCCCCATCACCATCAACAACCCACAGCCTCCCGCTCTGTAATCCCCATCATCAACAACAACCCACAGCCTCCCGCTCTGTAATCCCCATCACCATCAACAACCCACAGCCTCCCGCTCTGTAATCCCCATCATCAACAACAACCCACAGCCTCCCGCTCTGTAATCCCCATCATCATCATCAACCCACAGCCTCCCGCTCTGTAATCCCCATCATCATCATCAACAACCCACAGCCTCCCGCTCTGTAATCCCCATCATCATAAACAATAACCCACAGCCTCCCGCTCTGTAATCCCCATAATCATCAACAACAACCCACAGCCTCCTGCTCTGTAATCCCCATCATCATCAACAACAACCCACAGCCTCCTGCTCTGTAATCCCCATCATCATCATCAACAACCCACAGCCTCCCGCTCTGTAATCCCCATCATCATCATCAACCCACAGCCTCCCGCTCTGTAATCCCCATCATCAACAACAACCCACAGCCTCCTGCTCTGTAATCCCCATCATCATCATCAACAACCCACAGCCTCCCGCTCTGTAATCCCCATCATCATCATCAACAACCCACATCCTCCTGCTCTGTAATCCCCATCATCATCATCAACAACCCACAGCCTCCCGCTCTGTAATCCCCATCATCATCAACAACAACCCACAGCCTCCCGCTCTGTAATCCCCATCATCATCATCATCAACCCACAGCCTCCCGCTCTGTAATCCCCATCATCAACAACCCACAGCCTCCCGGTCTGTAATCCCCATCATCATCATCAACCCACAGCCTCCCGCTCTTTAATCCCCATCATCAACAACCCACAGCCTCCCGCTCTGTAATCCCCATCATCATCATCAACAACCCACAGCCTCCCGCTCTGTAATCCACATCATCATCAACCCACAGCCTCCCGCTCTGTAATCCCCATCATCAACAACAACCCACAGCCTCCCGCTCTGTAATCCCCATCATCATCAACAACAACCCACAGCCTCCCGCTCTGTAATCCCCATCATCAACAACAACAACCCACAGCCTCCCGCTCTGTAATCCCCATCATCATCAACAACAACCCACAGCCTCCCGCTCTGTAATCCCCATCATCATCAACAACAACCCACAGCCTCCCGCTCTGTAAACCCCATCATCATCAACAACAACCCAAAGCCTCCCGCTCTGTAATCCCCATCATCATCAACAACAACCCACAGCCTCCCGCTCTGTAATCCCCATCATCACCAACAACAACCCACAGCCTCCCGCTCTGTAATCCCCATCATCATCATCAACAACCCACAGCCTCCCGCTCTGTAATCCCCATCATCATCATCAACAACCCACAGCCTCCCGCTCTGTAATCCACATCATCATCAACCCACAGCCTCCCGCTCTGTAATCCCCATCAACAACATCAACAACCCACTGCCTCCCGCTCTGTAATCCCCATCATCATCATCATCAACCCACAGCCTCCCGCTCTGTAATCCACATCATCACCAACAACAACCCACAGCCTCCCGCTCTGTAATCCCCATCATCATCATCAACAACCCACAGCCTCCCGCTCTGTAATCCCCATCATCATCATCAACAACCCACAGCCTCCCGCTCTGTAATCCACATCATCATCAACCCACAGCCTCCCGCTCTGTAATCCCCATCATCATCAACAACAACCCACAGCCTCCCGCTCTGTAATCCCCATCATCATCATCAACAACCCACAGCCTCCCGCTCTGTAATCCCCATCATCAACAACAACAACCCACAGCCTCCCGCTCTGTAATCCCCATCATCATCAACAACAACCCACAGCCTCCCGCTCTGTAATCCCCATCATCATCAACAACAACCCACAGCCTCCCGCTCTGTAAACCCCATCATCATCAACAACAACCCAAAGCCTCCCGCTCTGTAATCCCCATCATCATCAACAACAACCCACAGCCTCCCGCTCTGTAATCCCCATCATCATCAACAACAACCCACAGCCTCCCGCTCTGTAATCCCCATCATCATCATCAACAACCCACAGCCTCCCGCTCTGTAATCCCCATCATCATCATCAACCCACAGCCTCCCGCTCTGTAATCCCCATCATCATCAACAACCCACAGCCTCACGCTCTGTTATCCCCATCATCATCAGCAACCCACAGCCTCCCGCTCTGTAATCCACATCATCATCAACAACCCACAGCCTCCCGCTCTGTAATGCCCATCATCTTCAACAACAACCCACAGCCTCCCGCTCTGTAATCCCCATCACCATCAACAACCCACAGCCTCCCGCTCTGTAATCCCCATCACCATCAACCCACAGCCTCCCGCTGTGTCATCCCCATCATCATCAACAACCCACAGCCTCCCGCTCTGTAATCCCCATCATCATCAACAACCCACAGCCTCCCGCTCTGTAATCCCCATCATCATCATCAACCCACAGCCTCCTGCTCTGTAATCCCCATCACCATCAACAACAACCCACACCCTCCTGCTCTGTAATCCACATCATCATCATCACCAACCGACAGCCTCCCGCTCTGTAATCCCCATCACCATCAACAACCCACAGCCTCCCGCTCTGTAATCCCCATCATCAACAACAACCCACAGCCTCCCGCTCTGTAATCCCCATCACCATCAACAACCCACAGCCTCCCGCTCTGTAATCCCCATCATCAACAACAACCCACAGCCTCCCGCTCTGTAATCCCCATCATCATCATCAGCCCACAGCCTCCCGCTCTGTAATCCCCATCATCATCATCAACAACCCACAGCCCCCCGCTCTGTAATCCCCATCATCATAAACAATAACCCACAGCCTCCCGCTCTGTAATCCCCATAATCATCAACAACAACCCACAGCCTCCTGCTCTGTAATCCCCATCATCATCAACAACAACCCACAGCCTCCTGCTCTGTAATCCCCATCATCATCATCAACAACCCACAGCCTCCCGCTCTGTAATCCCCATCATCATCATCAACCCACAGCCTCCCGCTCTGTAATCGCCATCATCAACAACAACCCACAGCCTCCCGCTCTGTAATCCCCATCATCATCATCAACAACCCACAGCCTCCCGCTCTGTAATCCCCATCATCATCATCAACAACCCACATCCTCCTGCTCTGTAATCCCCATCATCATCATCAACAACCCACAGCCTCCCGCTCTGTAATCCCCATCATCATCAACAACAACCCACAGCCTCCCGCTCTGTAATCCCCATCATCATCATCATCAACCCACAGCCTCCCGCTCTGTAATCCCCATCATCAACAACCCACAGCCTCCCGGTCTGTAATCCCCATCATCATCATCAACCCACAGCCTCCCGCTCTTTAATCCCCATCATCAACAACCCACAGCCTCCCGCTCTGTAATCCCCATCATCATCAACAACCCACAGCCTCCCGCTCTGTAATCCACATCATCATCAACCCACAGCCTCCCGCTCTGTAATCCCCATCATCAACATCAACAACCCACAGCCTCCCGCTCTGTAATCCACATCATCATCAACCCACAGCCTCCCGCTCTGTAATCCCCATCATCATCAACCCACAGCCTCCCGGTCTGTAATCCCCATCATCATCATCAACCCACAGCCTCCCGCTCTTTAATCCCCATCATCAACAACCCACAGCCTCCCGCTCTGTAATCCCCATCATCATCATCAACCCACAGCCTCCCGCTCTTTAATCCCCATCATCAACAACCCACAGCCTCCCGCTCTGTAATCCCCATCATCATCAACAACCCACAGCCTCCCGCTCTGTAATCCACATCATCATCAACCCACAGCCTCCCGCTCTGTATCCCCATCATCAACATCAACAACCCACAGCCTCCCGCTCTGTAATCCACATCATCATCAACCCACAGCCTCCCGCTCTGTAATCCACATCATCATCAACCCACAGCCTCCCGCTCTGTAATCCACATCATCATCAACAACCCACAGCCTCCCGCTCTGTAATCCCCATCATCATCAACCCACAGCCTCCCGCTCTGTAATCCCCATCATCATCAACAACCCACAGCCTCCCGCTCTGTAATCCACATCATCATCAACCCACAGCCTCCCGCTCTGTAATCCACATCATCATCATCAACAACCCACAGCCACCCGTTCTCTAATCCACATCATCATCAACCCACAGCCACCCGTTCTCTAATCCACATCATCAACAACCCACTGCCTCCCGCTCTGTAATCCACATCATCATCAACCCACAGCCTCCCGCTCTGTAATCCCCATCATCAACATCAACAACCCACTGCCTCCCGCTCTGTAATCCCCATCATCATCATCAACAACCCACAGCCACCCGTTCTCTAATCCACATCATCAACAACCCACAGCCACCCGTTCTCTAATCCACATCATCAACAACCCACAGCCTCCCGCTCTGTAATCCACATCATCATCAACCCACAGCCTCCCGCTCTGTAATCCCCATCATCAACATCAACAACCGACTGCCTCCCGCTCTGTAATCCCCATCATCATCATCATCAACCCACAGCCTCCCGCTCTGTAATCCCCATCATCACCAACAACAACCCACAGCCTCCCGCTCTGTAATCCCCATCATCATCATCAACAACCCACAGCCTCCCGCTCTGTAATCCCCATCATCCTCATCAACAACCCCCAGCCTCCCGCTCTGTAATCCACATCATCATCAACCCACAGCCTCCCGCTCTGTAATCCCCATCATCATCATCAACAACCCACAGCCTCCCGCTCTGTAATCCCCATCATCATCATCAACAACCCCCAGCCTCCCGCTCTGTAATCCACATCATCATCAACCCACAGCCTCCCGCTCTGTAATCCCCATCATCATCATCAACAACCCACAGCCTCCCGCTCTGTAATCCCCATCATCAACAACAACAACCCACAGCCTCCCGCTCTGTAATCTCCATCATCATCAACAACAACCCACAGCCTCCCGCTCTGTAATCCCCATCATCATCAACAACAACCCACAGCCTCCCGCTCTGTAAACCCCATCATCATCAACAACAACCCAAAGCCTCCCGCTCTGTAATCCCCATCATCATCAACAACAACCCACAGCCTCCCGCTCTGTAATCCCCATCATCATCAACAACAACCCACAGACTCCCGCTCTGTAATCCCCATCATCATCATCAACAACCCACAGCCTCCCGCTCTGTGATCCCCATCATCATCATCAACCCACAGCCTCCCGCTCTGTAATCCCCATCATCATCAACAACCCACAGCCTCACGCTCTGTTATCCCCATCATCATCAGCAACCCACAGCCTCCCGCTCTGTAATCCACATCATCATCAACAACCCACAGCCTCCCGCTCTGTAATGCCCATCATCTTCAACAACAACCCACAGCCTCCCGCTCTGTAATCCCCATCACCATCAACAACCCACAGCCTCCCGCTCTGTAATCCCCATCATCATCAACAACCCACAGCCTCCCGCTGTGTAATCCCCATCACCATCAACCCACAGCCTCCCGCTCTGTAATCCCAATCATCATCAACAACCCACAGCCTCCCGCTCTGTAATCCCCATCATCATCATCAACCCACAGCCTCCCGCTCTGTAATCCCCATCACCATCAACAACAACCCACACCCACCTGCTCTGTAATCCACATCATCATCATCACCAACCCACAGCCTCCCGCTCTGTAATCCCCATCACCATCAACAACCCACAGCCTCCCGCTCTGTAATCCCCATCATCAACAACAACCCACAGCCTCCCGCTCTGTAATCCCCATCATCAACAACAACCCACAGCCTCCCGCTCTGTAATCCCCATCATCAACAACAACCCACAGCCTCCCGCTCTGTAATACCCATCATCATCATCAACCCACAGCCTCCCGCTCTGTAATCCCCATCATCATCATCAACAACCCACAGCCTCCCGCTCTGTAATCCCCATCATCATAAACAATAACCCACAGCCTCCCGCTCTGTAATCCCCATAATCATCAACAACAACCCACAGCCTCCTGCTCTGTAATCCCCATCATCATCAACAACAACCCACAGCCTCCTGCTCTGTAATCCCCATCATCATCATCAACAACCCACAGCCTCCCGCTCTGTAATCCCCATCATCATCATCAACCCACAGCCTCCCGCTCTGTAATCCCCATCATCATCATCAACAACCCACAGCCTCCCGCTCTGTAATCCCCATCATCATCATCAACAACCCACAGCCTCCCGCTCTGTAATCCACATCATCATCAACCCACAGCCTCCCGCTCTGTAATCCCCATCATCATCAACCACAACCCACAGCCTCCCGCTCTGTAATCCCCATCATCATCATCAACAACCCACAGCCTCCCGCTCTGTAATCCCCATCATCAACAACAACAACCCACAGCCTCCCGCTCTGTTATCCCCATCATCATCAACAACAACCCACAGCCTCCCGCTCTGTAATCCCCATCATCATCAACAACAACCCACAGCCTCCCGCTCTGTAAACCCCATCATCATCAACAACAACCCAAAGCCTCCCGCTCTGTAATCCCCATCATCATCAACAACAACCCACAGCCTCCCGCTCTGTAATCCCCATCATCATCAACAACAACCCACAGCCTCCCGCTCTGTAATCCCCATCATCATCATCAACAACCCACAGCCTCCCGCTCTGTAATCCCCATCATCATCATCAACCCACAGCCTCCCGCTCTGTAATCCCCATCATCATCAACAACCCACAGCCTCACGCTCTGTTATCCCCATCATCATCAGCAACCCACAGCCTCCCGCTCTGTAATCCACATCATCATCAACAACCCACAGCCTCCCGCTCTGTAATGCCCATCATCTTCAACAACAACCCACAGCCTCCCGCTCTGTAATCCCCATCACCATCAACAACCCACAGCCTCCCGCTCTGTAATCCCCATCACCATCAACCCACAGCCTCCCGCTGTGTAATCCCCATCATCATCAACAACCCACAGCCTCCCGCTCTGTAATCCCCATCATCATCAACAACCCACAGCCTCCCGCTCTGTAATCCCCATCATCATCATCAACCCACAGCCTCCCGCTCTGTAATCCCCATCACCATCAACAACAACCCACACCCTCCTGCTCTGTAATCCAGATCATCATCATCACCAACCCACAGCCTCCCGCTCTGTAATCCCCATCACCATCAACAACCCACAGCCTCCCGCTCTGTAATCCCCATCATCAACAACAACCCACAGCCTCCCGCTCTGTAATCCCCATCACCATCAACAACCCACAGCCTCCCGCTCTGTAATCCCCATCATCAACAACAACCCACAGCCTCCCGCTCTGTAATCCCCATCATCATCATCAACCCACAGCCTCCCGCTCTGTAATCCCCATCATCATCATCAACAACCCACAGCCTCCCGCTCTGTAATCCCCATCATCATAAACAATAACCCACAGCCTCCCGCTCTGTAATCCCCATAATCATCAACAACAACCCACAGCCTCCTGCTCTGTAATCCCCATCATCATCAACAACAACCCACAGCCTCCTGCTCTGTAATCCCCATCATCATCATCAACAACCCACAGCCTCCCGCTCTGTAATCCCCATCATCATCATCAACCCACAGCCTCCCGCTCTGTAATCCCCATCATCAACAACAACCCACAGCCTCCTGCTCTGTAATCCCCATCATCATCATCAACAACCCACAGCCTCCCGCTCTGTAATCCCCATCATCATCATCAACAACCCACATCCTCCTGCTCTGTAATCCCCATCATCATCATCAACAACCCACAGCCTCCCGCTCTGTAATCCCCATCATCATCAACAACAACCCACAGCCTCCCGCTCTGTAATCCCCATCATCATCATCATCAACCCACAGCCTCCCGCTCTGTAATCCCCATCATCAACAACCCACAGCCTCCCGGTCTGTAATCCCCATCATCATCATCAACCCACAGCCTCCCGCTCTTTAATCCCCATCATCAACAACCCACAGCCTCCCGCTCTGTAATCCCCATTATCATCAACAACCCACAGCCTCCTGCTCTGTAATCCCCATCATCGACAACAACCCACAGCCACCCGCTCTGTAATCCACATCATCATCAACAACCCACAGCCTCCCGCTCTGTAATCCACATCATCATCAACCCACAGCCTCCCGCTCTGTAATCCTCAACATCATCAACAACCCACAGCCTCCCGCTCTGTAATCCCCATCATCATCAACAACCCACAGCCTCCCGCTCTGTAATCCACATCATCATCAACCCACAGCCTCCCGCTCTGTAATCCCCATCATCAACATCAACAACCCACAGCCTCCCGCTCTGTAATCCACATCATCATCAACCCACAGCCTCCCGCTCTGTAATCCACATCATCATCATCAACAACCCACAGCCACCCGTTCTCTAATCCACATCATCATCAACCCACAGCCACCCGTTCTCTAATCCACATCATCAACAACCCACTGCCTCCCGCCCTGTAATCCACATCATCATCAACCCACTGCCTCCCGCTCTGTAATCCCCATCATCAACATCAACAACCCACTGCCTCCCGCTCTGTAATCCCCATCATCATCATCAACAACCCACAGCCACCCGTTCTCTAATCCACATCATCAACAACCCACAGCCACCCGTTCTCTAATCCACATCATCAACAACCCACAGCCTCCCGCTCTGTAATCCACATCATCATCAACCCACAGCCTCCCGCTCTGTAATCCCCATCATCAACATCAACAATCCACTGCCTCCCGCTCTGTAATCCCCATCATCATCATCATCAACCCACAGCCTCCCGCTCTGTAATCCCCATCATCACCAACAACAACCCACAGCCTCCCGCTCTGTAATCCCCATCATCATCATCATCAACCCACAGCCTCCCGCTCTGTAATCCCCATCATCATCATCAACAACCCCCAGCCTCCCGCTCTGTAATCCACATCATCATCAACCCACAGCCTCCCGCTATGTAATCCCCATCATCATCAACAACAACCCACAGCCTCCCGCTCTGTAATCCCCATCATCATCATCAGCAACCCACAGCCTCCCGCTCTGTAATCCCCATCATCAACAACAACAACCCACAGCCTCCCGCTCTGTAATCCCCATCATCATCAACAACAACCCACAGCCTCCCGCTCTGTAATCCCCATCATCATCAACAACAACCCACAGCGTCCCGCTCTGTAAACCCCATCATCATCAACAACAACCCAAAGCCTCCCGCTCTGTAATCCCCATCATCATCAACAACAACCCACAGCCTCCCGCTCTGTAATCCCCATCATCATCAACAACAACCCACAGCCTCCCGCTCTGTAATCCCCATCATCATCATCAACAACCCACAGCCTCCCGCTCTGTAATCCCCATCATCATCATCAACCCACAGCCTCCCGCTCTGTAATCCCCATCATCATCAACAACCCACAGCCTCACGCTCTGTTATCCCCATCATCATCTGCAACCCACAGCCTCCCGCTCTGTAATCCACATCATCATCAACAACCAACAGCCTCCCGCTCTGTAATGCCCATCATCTTCAACAACAACCCACAGCCTCCCGCTCTGTAATCCCCATCACCATCAACAACCCACAGCCTCCCGCTCTGTAATCCCCATCACCATCAACCCACAGCCTCCCGCTCTGCAATCCCCATCATCATCAACAACCCACAGCCTCCCGCTCTGTAATCCCCATCATCATCATCAACCCACAGCCTCCCGCTCTGTAATCCCCATCACCATCAACAACAACCCACACCCTCCTGCTCTGTAATCCACATCATCATCATCACCAACCCACAGCCTCCCGCTCTGTAATCCCCATCACCATCAACAACCCACAGCCTCCCGCTCTGTAATCCCCATCATCAACAACAACCCACAGCCTCCCGCTCTGTAATCCCCATCACCATCAACAACCCACAGCCTCCCGCTCTGTAATCCCCATCATCAACAACAACCCACAGCCTCCCGCTCTGTAATCCCCATCATCATCATCAACCCACAGCCTCCCGCTCTGTAATCCCCATCATCATCATCAACAACCCACAGCCTCCCGCTCTGTAATCCCCATCATCATAAACAATAACCCACAGCCTCCCGCTCTGTAATCCCCATAATCATCAACAACAACCCACAGCCTCCTGCTCTGTAATCCCCATCATCATCATCAACAACCCACAGCCTCCCGCTCTGTAATCCCCATCATCATAAACAATAACCCACAGCCTCCCGCTCTGTAATCCCCATAATCATCAACAACAACCCACAGCCTCCTGCTCTGTAATCCCCATCATCATCAACAACAACCCACAGCCTCCTGCTCTGTAATCCCCATCATCATCATCAACAACCCACAGCCTCCCGCTCTGTAATCCCCATCATCAACAACAACCCACAGCCTCCCGCTCTGTAATCCCCATCATCAACAACAACCCACAGCCTCCTGCTCTGTAATCCCCATCATCATCATCAACAACCCACAGCCTCCCGCTCTGTAATCCCCATCATCATCATCAACAACCCACATCCTCCTGCTCTGTAATCCCCATCATCATCATCAACAACCCACAGCCTCCCGCTCTGTAATCCCCATCATCATCAACAACAACCCACAGCCTCCCGCTCTGTAATCCCCATCATCATCATCATCAACCCACAGCCTCCCGCTCTGTAATCCCCATCATCAACAACCCACAGCCTCCCGGTCTGTAATCCCCATCATCATCATCAACCCACAGCCTCCCGCTCTATAATCCCCATCATCAACAACCCACAGCCTCCCGCTCTGTAATCCCCATCATCATCAACAACCCACAGCCTCCTGCTCTGTAATCCCCATCATCGACAACAACCCACAGCCACCCGCTCTGTAATCCACATCATCATCAACAACCCACAGCCTCCCGCTCTGTAATCCACATCATCATCAACCCACAGCCTCCCGCTCTGTAATCCTCAACATCATCAACAACCCACAGCCTCCCGCTCTGTAATCCCCATCATCATCAACAACCCACAGCCTCCCGCTCTGTAATCCACATCAACATCAACCCACAGCCTCCCGCTCTGTAATCCCCATCATCATCAACAACCCACAGCCTCCCGCTCTGTAATCCACATCATCATCAACCCACAGCCTCCCGCTCTGTAATCCACATCATCATCAACCCACAGCCTCCCGCTCTGTAATCCACATCATCATCATCAACAACCCACAGCCACCCGCTCTGTAATCCACATCATCATCAACCCACAGCCTCCCGCTCTGTAATCCCCATCATCAACATCAACAACGCACTGCCTCCCGCTCTGTAATCCCCATTATCATCATCAACAACCCACTGCCTCCCGCTCTGTAATCCCCATCATCATCAACAACCCACAGCCTCCCGCTTTGTAATCCCCATCATCATCATCAACAACCCACAGCCACCCGCTCTGTAATCCACATCATCATCAACCCACAGCCTCCCGCTCTGTAATCCCCATCATCAACATCAAACCACAGCCTCCCGCTCTGTAATCCCCATCATCATCAACAACCCACAGCCTCCCGCTCTGTAATCCCCATCATCATCATCAACAACCCACAGCCACCCGCTCTGTAATCCACATCATCATCAACCCACAGCCTCCCGCTCTGTAATCCACATCATCATCAACCCACAGCCTCCCGCTCTGTAATCCCCATCATCAACATCAACAACCCACAGCCTCCCGCTCTGTAATCCACATCATCATCAACCCACAGCCTCCCGCTCTGTAATCCACATCATCATCAACCCACAGCCACCCGCTCTGTAATCCCCATCATCATCAACAACAACCCACAGCCTCCCGCTCTGTAATCCCCATCATCATCATCATCAACCCACAGCCTCCCGCTCTGTAATCCCCATCATCAACAACCCACAGCCTCCCGGTCTGTAATCCCCATCATCATCATCAACCCACAGCCTCCCGCTCTGTAATCCCCATCATCATCAACAACCCACAGCCTCACGCTCTGTTATCCCCATCATCATCAACAACCCACAGCCTCCCGCTCTGTAATCCCCATCATCATCAACAACCCACAGCCTTCCGCTCTGTAATGCCCATCATCTTCAACAACAACCCACAGCCTCCCGCTCTGTAATCCCCATCTCCATCAACAACCCACAGCCTCCCGCTGTGTAATCCCCATCATCATCAACAACCCACAGCCTCCCGCTCTGTAATCCCCATCATCATCAACAACCCACAGCCACCCGCTCTGTAATCCCCATCATCATCATCAACCCACAGCCTCCTGCTCTGTAATCCCCATCATCATCAACAACAACCCACAGCCTCCCGCTCTGTAATCCCCATCACCATCAACAACCCACAGCCTCCCGCTCTGTAATCCCCATCATCAACAACAACCCACAGCCTCCCGCTCTGTAATCCCCATCACCATCAACAACCCACAGCCTCCCGCTCTGTAATCCCCATCATCAACAACAACCCACAGCCTCCCGCTCTGTAATCCCCATCATCATCATCAACCCACAGCCTCCCGCTCTGTAATCCCCATCATCATCATCAACAACCCACAGCCTCCCGCTCTGTAATCCCCATCATCATAAACAATAACCCACAGCCTCCCGCTCTGTAATCCCCATAATCATCAACAACAACCCACAGCCTCCTGCTCTGTAATCCCCATCATCATCATCAACAACCCACAGCCTCCCGCTCTGTAATCCCCATCATCATAAACAATAACCCACAGCCTCCCGCTCTGTAATCCCCATAATCATCAACAACAACCCACAGCCTCCTGCTCTGTAATCCCCATCATCATCAACAACAACCCACAGCCTCCTGCTCTGTAATCCCCATCATCATCATCAACAACCCACAGCCTCCCGCTCTGTAATCCCCATCATCAACAACAACCCACAGCCTCCCGCTCTGTAATCCCCATCATCAACAACAACCCACAGCCTCCTGCTCTGTAATCCCCATCATCATCATCAACAACCCACAGCCTCCCGCTCTGTAATCCCCATCATCATCATCAACAACCCACATCCTCCTGCTCTGTAATCCCCATCATCATCATCAACAACCCACAGCCTCCCGCTCTGTAATCCCCATCATCATCAACAACAACCCACAGCCTCCCGCTCTGTAATCCCCATCATCATCATCATCAACCCACAGCCTCCCGCTCTGTAATCCCCATCATCAACAACCCACAGCCTCCCGGTCTGTAATCCCCATCATCATCATCAACCCACAGCCTCCCGCTCTATAATCCCCATCATCAACAACCCACAGCCTCCCGCTCTGTAATCCCCATCATCATCAACAACCCACAGCCTCCTGCTCTGTAATCCCCATCATCGACAACAACCCACAGCCACCCGCTCTGTAATCCACATCATCATCAACAACCCACAGCCTCCCGCTCTGTAATCCACATCATCATCAACCCACAGCCTCCCGCTCTGTAATCCTCAACATCATCAACAACCCACAGCCTCCCGCTCTGTAATCCCCATCATCATCAACAACCCACAGCCTCCCGCTCTGTAATCCACATCAACATCAACCCACAGCCTCCCGCTCTGTAATCCCCATCATCATCAACAACCCACAGCCTCCCGCTCTGTAATCCACATCATCATCAACCCACAGCCTCCCGCTCTGTAATCCACATCATCATCAACCCACAGCCTCCCGCTCTGTAATCCACATCATCATCATCAACAACCCACAGCCACCCGCTCTGTAATCCACATCATCATCAACCCACAGCCTCCCGCTCTGTAATCCCCATCATCAACATCAACAACCCACTGCCTCCCGCTCTGTAATCCCCATTATCATCATCAACAACCCACTGCCTCCCGCTCTGTAATCCCCATCATCATCAACAACCCACAGCCTCCCGCTTTGTAATCCCCATCATCATCATCAACAACCCACAGCCACCCGCTCTGTAATCCACATCATCATCAACCCACAGCCTCCCGCTCTGTAATCCCCATCATCAACATCAAACCACAGCCTCCCGCTCTGTAATCCCCATCATCATCAACAACCCACAGCCTCCCGCTCTGTAATCCCCATCATCATCATCATCAACCCACAGCCACCCGCTCTGTAATCCACATCATCATCAACCCACAGCCTCCCGCTCTGTAATCCACATCATCATCAACCCACAGCCTCCCGCTCTGTAATCCCCATCATCAACATCAACAACCCACAGCCTCCCGCTCTGTAATCCACATCATCATCAACCCACAGCCTCCCGCTCTGTAATCCACATCATCATCAACCCACAGCCACCCGTTCTCTAATCCACATCATCAACAACCGACAGCCACCCGCTCTGTAATCCACATCATCATCAACCCACACCCTCCTGCTCTGTAATCCCCATCATCAACATCAACAACCCACTGCCTCCCGCTCTGTAATCCCCATCATCATCATCAACAACCCACAGCCACCCGTTCTCTAATCCACATCATCAACAACCCACAGCCACCCGTTCTCTAATCCACATCATCAACAACCCACAGCCTCCCGCTCTGTAATCCACATCATCATCATCAACAACCCACAGCCACCCGCTCTGTAATCCACATCATCATCAACCCACAGCCTCCCGCTCTGTAATCCCCATCATCAACATCAACAACCCACTGCCTCCCGCTCTGTAATCCCCATTATCATCATCAACAACCCACTGCCTCCCGCTCTGTAATCCCCATCATCATCAACAACCCACAGCCTCCCGCTTTGTAATCCCCATCATCATCATCAACAACCCACAGCCACCCGCTCTGTAATCCACATCATCATCAACCCACAGCCTCCCGCTCTGTAATCCCCATCATCAACATCAAACCACAGCCTCCCGCTCTGTAATCCCCATCATCATCAACAACCCACAGCCTCCCGCTCTGTAATCCCCATCATCATCATCAACAACCCACAGCCACCCGCTCTGTAATCCACATCATCATCAACCCACAGCCTCCCGCTCTGTAATCCACATCATCATCAACCCACAGCCTCCCGCTCTGTAATCCCCATCATCAACATCAACAACCCACAGCCTCCCGCTCTGTAATCCACATCATCATCAACCCACAGCCTCCCGCTCTGTAATCCACATCATCATCAACCCACAGCCACCCGTTCTCTAATCCACATCATCAACAACCGACAGCCACCCGCTCTGTAATCCACATCATCATCAACCCACACCCTCCTGCTCTGTAATCCCCATCATCAACATCAACAACCCACTGCCTCCCGCTCTGTAATCCCCATCATCATCATCAACAACCCACAGCCACCCGTTCTCTAATCCACATCATCAACAACCCACAGCCACCCGTTCTCTAATCCACATCATCAACAACCCACAGCCTCCCGCTCTGTAATCCACATCATCATCAACCCACAGCCTCCCGCTCTGTAATCCCCATCATCAACATCAACAACCCACTGCCTCCCGCTCTGTAATCCCCATCATCATCATCATCAACCCACAGCCTCCCACTCTGTAATCCCCATCATCACCAACAACAACCCACAGCCTCCCGCTCTGTAATCCCCATCATCATCATCAACAACCCACAGCCTCCCGCTCTGTAATCCCCATCATCATCAACAACCCACAGCCTCCCGCTCTGTAATCCACATCATCATCAACCCACAGCCTCCCGCTCTGTAATCCCCATCATCATCAACAACAACCCACAGCCTCCCGCTCTGTAATCCCCATCATCATCATCAACAACCCACAGCCTCCCGCTCTGTAATCCCCATCATCAACAACAACAACCCACAGCCTCCCGCTCTGTAATCCCCATCATCATCAACAACAACCCACAGCCTCCCGCTCTGTAATCCCCATCATCATCAACAACAACCCACAGCCTCCCGCTCTGTAATCCCCATCATCATCAACAACAACCCACAGCCTCCCGCTCTGTAATCCCCATCATCATCAACAACAACCCACAGCCTCCCGCTCTGTAATCCCCATCATCATCATCAACAACCCACAGCCTCCCGCTCTGTAATCCCCATCATCATCATCAACCCACAGCCTCCCGCTCTGTAATCCCCATCATCATCAACAACCCACAGCCTCACGCTCTGTTATCCCCATCATCATCAACAACCCACAGCCTCCCGCTCTGTAATCCCCATCATCATCAACAACCCACAGCCTCCCGCTCTGTAATGCCCATCATCTTCAACAACAACCCACAGCCTCCCGCTCTGTAATCCCCATCTCCATCAACAACCCACAGCCTCCCGCTGTGTAATCCCCATCATCATCAACAACCCACAGCCTCCCGCTCTGTAATCCCCATCATCATCAACAACCCACAGCCACCCGCTCTGTAATCCCCATCATCAACATCAACCCACAGCCTCCTGCTCTGTAATCCCCATCATCATCAACAACAACCCACAGCCTCCCGCTCTGTAATCCCCATCACCATCAACAACCCACAGCCTCCCGCTCTGTAATCCCCATCATCAACAACAACCCACAGCCTCCCGCTCTGTAATCCCCATCACCATCAACAACCCACAGCCTCCCGCTCTGTAATCCCCATCATCAACAACAACCCACAGCCTCCCGCTCTGTAATCCCCATCATCATCATCAACCCACAGCCTCCCGCTCTGTAATCCCCATCATCATCATCAACAACCCACAGCCTCCCGCTCTGTAATCCCCATCATCATAAACAATAACCCACAGCCTCCCGCTCTGTAATCCCCATAATCATCAACAACAACCCACAGCCTCCTGCTCTGTAATCCCCATCATCATCATCAACAACCCACAGCCTCCCGCTCTGTAATCCCCATCATCATAAACAATAACCCACAGCCTCCCGCTCTGTAATCCCCATAATCATCAACAACAACCCACAGCCTCCTGCTCTGTAATCCCCATCATCATCAACAACAACCCACAGCCTCCTGCTCTGTAATCCCCATCATCATCATCAACAACCCACAGCCTCCCGCTCTGTAATCCCCATCATCAACAACAACCCACAGCCTCCCGCTCTGTAATCCCCATCATCAACAACAACCCACAGCCTCCTGCTCTGTAATCCCCATCATCATCATCAACAACCCACAGCCTCCCGCTCTGTAATCCCCATCATCATCATCAACAACCCACATCCTCCTGCTCTGTAATCCCCATCATCATCATCAACAACCCACAGCCTCCCGCTCTGTAATCCCCATCATCATCAACAACAACCCACAGCCTCCCGCTCTGTAATCCCCATCATCATCATCATCAACCCACAGCCTCCCGCTCTGTAATCCCCATCATCAACAACCCACAGCCTCCCGGTCTGTAATCCCCATCATCATCATCAACCCACAGCCTCCCGCTCTATAATCCCCATCATCAACAACCCACAGCCTCCCGCTCTGTAATCCCCATCATCATCAACAACCCACAGCCTCCTGCTCTGTAATCCCCATCATCGACAACAACCCACAGCCACCCGCTCTGTAATCCACATCATCATCAACAACCCACAGCCTCCCGCTCTGTAATCCACATCATCATCAACCCACAGCCTCCCGCTCTGTAATCCTCAACATCATCAACAACCCACAGCCTCCCGCTCTGTAATCCCCATCATCATCAACAACCCACAGCCTCCCGCTCTGTAATCCACATCAACATCAACCCACAGCCTCCCGCTCTGTAATCCCCATCATCATCAACAACCCACAGCCTCCCGCTCTGTAATCCACATCATCATCAACCCACAGCCTCCCGCTCTGTAATCCACATCATCATCAACCCACAGCCTCCCGCTCTGTAATCCACATCATCATCATCAACAACCCACAGCCACCCGCTCTGTAATCCACATCATCATCAACCCACAGCCTCCCGCTCTGTAATCCCCATCATCAACATCAACAACCCACTGCCTCCCGCTCTGTAATCCCCATTATCATCATCAACAACCCACTGCCTCCCGCTCTGTAATCCCCATCATCATCAACAACCCACAGCCTCCCGCTTTGTAATCCCCATCATCATCATCAACAACCCACAGCCACCCGCTCTGTAATCCACATCATCATCAACCCACAGCCTCCCGCTCTGTAATCCCCATCATCAACATCAAACCACAGCCTCCCGCTCTGTAATCCCCATCATCATCAACAACCCACAGCCTCCCGCTCTGTAATCCCCATCATCATCATCAACAACCCACAGCCACCCGCTCTGTAATCCACATCATCATCAACCCACAGCCTCCCGCTCTGTAATCCACATCATCATCAACCCACAGCCTCCCGCTCTGTAATCCCCATCATCAACATCAACAACCCACAGCCTCCCGCTCTGTAATCCACATCATCATCAACCCACAGCCTCCCGCTCTGTAATCCACATCATCATCAACCCACAGCCACCCGTTCTCTAATCCACATCATCAACAACCGACAGCCACCCGCTCTGTAATCCACATCATCATCAACCCACACCCTCCTGCTCTGTAATCCCCATCATCAACATCAACAACCCACTGCCTCCCGCTCTGTAATCCCCATCATCATCATCAACAACCCACAGCCACCCGTTCTCTAATCCACATCATCAACAACCCACAGCCACCCGTTCTCTAATCCACATCATCAACAACCCACAGCCTCCCGCTCTGTAATCCACATCATCATCAACCCACAGCCTCCCGCTCTGTAATCCCCATCATCAACATCAACAACCCACTGCCTCCCGCTCTGTAATCCCCATCATCATCATCATCAACCCACAGCCTCCCACTCTGTAATCCCCATCATCACCAACAACAACCCACAGCCTCCCGCTCTGTAATCCCCATCATCATCATCAACAACCCACAGCCTCCCGCTCTGTAATCCCCATCATCATCAACAACCCACAGCCTCCCGCTCTGTAATCCACATCATCATCAACCCACAGCCTCCCGCTCTGTAATCCCCATCATCATCAACAACAACCCACAGCCTCCCGCTCTGTAATTCCCATCATCATCATCAACAACCCACAGCCTCCCGCTCTGTAATCCCCATCATCAACAACAACAACCCACAGCCTCCCGCTCTGTAATCCCCATCATCATCAACAACAACCCACAGCCTCCCGCTCTGTAATCCCCATCATCATCAACAACAACCCACAGCCTCCCGCTCTGTAATCCCCATCATCATCAACAACAACCCACAGCCTCCCGCTCTGTAATCCCCATCATCATCAACAACAACCCACAGCCTCCCGCTCTGTAATCCCCATCATCATCATCAACAACCCACAGCCTCCCGCTCTGTAATCCCCATCATCATCATCAACCCACAGCCTCCCGCTCTGTAATCCCCATCATCATCAACAACCCACAGCCTCACGCTCTGTTATCCCCATCATCATCAACAACCCACAGCCTCCCGCTCTGTAATCCCCATCATCATCAACAACCCACAGCCTCCCGCTCTGTAATGCCCATCATCTTCAACAACAACCCACAGCCTCCCGCTCTGTAATCCCCATCTCCATCAACAACCCACAGCCTCCCGCTGTGTAATCCCCATCATCATCAACAACCCACAGCCTCCCGCTCTGTAATCCCCATCATCATCAACAACCCACAGCCACCCGCTCTGTAATCCCCATCATCATCATCAACCCACAGCCTCCTGCTCTGTAATCCCCATCATCATCAACAACAACCCACACCCTCCTGCTCTGTAATCCACATCATCATCATCACCAACCCACAGCCTCCCGCTCTGTAATCCCCATCACCATCAACAACCCACAGCCTCCCGCTCTGTAATCCCCATCATCAACAACAACCCACAGCCTCCCGCTCTGTAATCCCCATCACCATCAACAACCCACAGCCTCCCGCTCTGTAATCCCCATCATCAACAACAACCCACAGCCTCCCGCTCTGTAATCGCCATCATCATCATCAACCCACAGCCTCCCGCTCTGTAATCCCCATCATCATCAACAACAACCCACAGCCTCCTGCTCTGTAATCCCCATCATCATCAACAACAACCCACAGCCTCCTGCTCTGTAATCCCCATCATCATCATCAACAACCCACAGCCTCCCGCTCTGTAATCCCCATCATCATCATCAACAACCCACAGCCTCCCGCTCTGTAATCCCCATCATCATCAACAACAACCCACAGCCTCCTGCTCTATAATCCCCATCATCATCATCATCAACCCACAGCCTCCCGCTCTGTAATCCCCATCATCATCATCAACCCACAGCCTCCCGCTCTGTAATCCCCATCATCATCATCAACAACCCACAGCCTCCCGCTCTGTAATCCACATCATCATCAACCCACAGCCTCCCGCTCTGTAATCCACATCATCATCAACCCACAGCCTCCCGCTCTGTAATCCACATCATCATCATCAACAACCCACAGCCACCCGCTCTGTAATCCACATCATCATCAACCCACAGCCTCCCGCTCTGTAATCCCCATCATCATCAACAACAACCCACAGCCTCCCGCTCTGTAATCCCCATCATCATCATCATCAACCCACAGCCTCCCGCTCTGTAATCCCCATCATCAACAACCCACAGCCTCCCGGTCTGTAATCCCCATCATCATCAACAACCCACAGCCTCCTGCTCTGTAATCCCCATCATCGACAACAACCCACAGCCACCCGCTCTGTAATCCACATCATCATCAACAACCCACAGCCTCCCGCTCTGTAATCCACATCATCATCAACCCACAGCCTCCCGCTCTGTAATCCTCAACATCATCAACAACCCACAGCCTCCCGCTCTGTAATCCCCATCATCATCAACAACCCACAGCCTCCCGCTCTGTAATCCACATCATCATCAACCCACAGCCTCCCGCTCTGTAATCCCCATCATCATCAACAACCCACAGCCTCCCGCTCTGTAATCCACATCATCATCAACCCACAGCCTCCCGCTCTGTAATCCACATCATCATCAACCCACAGCCTCCCGCTCTGTAATCCACATCATCATCATCAACAACCCACAGCCACCCGCTCTGTAATCCACATCATCATCAACCCACAGCCTCCCGCTCTGTAATCCCCATCATCAACATCAACAACCCACTGCCTCCCGCTCTGTAATCCCCATTATCATCATCAACAACCCACTGCCTCCCGCTCTGTAATCCCCATCATCATCAACAACCCACAGCCTCCCGCTCTGTAATCCCCATCATCATCATCAACAACCCACAGCCACCCGCTCTGTAATCCACATCATCATCAACCCACAGCCTCCCGCTCTGTAATCCCCATCATCAACATCAAACCACAGCCTCCCGCTCTGTATTCCCCATCATCATCAACAACCCACAGCCTCCCGCTCTGTAATCCCCATCATCATCATCAACAACCCACAGCCACCCGCTCTGTAAACCACATCATCATCAACCCACAGCCTCCCGCTCTGTAATCCACATCATCATCAACCCACAGCCTCCCGCTCTGTAATCCCCATCATCAACATCAACAACCCACAGCCTCCCGCTCTGTAATCCCCATCATCATCATCAACCCACAGCCTCCCGCTCTGTAATCCCCATCATCATCATCAACAACCCACAGCCTCCCGCTCTGTAATCCACATCATCATCAACCCACAGCCTCCCGCTCTGTAATCCACATCATCATCAACCCACAGCCTCCCGCTCTGTAATCCACATCATCATCATCAACAACCCACAGCCACCCGCTCTGTAATCCACATCATCATCAACCCACAGCCTCCCGCTCTGTAATCCCCATCATCAACATCAACAACCCACTGCCTCCTGCTCTGTAATCCCCATCATCATCATCAACAACCCACAGCCACCCGTTCCCTAATCCACATCATCAACAACCCACAGCCACCCGTTCTCTAATCCACATCATCAACAACCCACAGCCTCCCGCTCTGTAATCCCCATCATCAACATCAACAACCCACTGCCTCCCGCTCTGTAATCCCCATCATCATCATCATCAACCCACAGCCTCCCGCTCTGTAATCCCCATCATCACCAACAACAACCCACAGCCTCCCGCTCTGTAATCCCCATCATCATCATCAACAACCCACAGCCTCCCGCTCTGTAATCCCCATCATCATCAACAACCCACAGCCTCCCGCTCTGTAATCCACATCATCATCAACCCACAGCCTCCCGCTCTGTAATCCCCATCATCATCAACAACAACCCACAGCCTCCCGCTCTGTAATCCCCATCATCATCATCAACAACCCACAGCCTCCCGCTCTGTAATCCCCATCATCAACAACAACAACCCACAGCCTCCCGCTCTGTAATCCCCATCATCATCAACAACAACCCACAGCCTCCCGCTCTGTAATCCCCATCATCATCAACAACAACCCACAGCCTCCCGCTCTGTAATCCCCATCATCATCAACAACAACCCACAGCCTCCCGCTCTGTAATCCCCATCATCATCAACAACAACCCACAGCCTCCCGCTCTGTAATCCCCATCATCATCAACAACAACCCACAGCCTCCCGCTCTGTAATCCCCATCATCATCATCAACAACCCACAGCCTCCCGCTCTGTAATCCCCATCATCATCATCAACCCACAGCCTCCCGCTCTGTAATCCCCATCATCATCAACAACCCACAGCCTCCCGCTCTGTAATCCCCATCATCATCATCAACCCACAGCCTCCCGCTCTGTAATCCCCATCATCATCAACAACAACCCACACCCTCCTGCTCTGTAATCCCCATCATCATCATCACCAACCCACAGCCTCCCGCTCTGTAATCCCCATCACCATCAACAACCCACAGCCTCCCGCTCTGTAATCCCCATCATCAACAACAACCCACAGCCTCCCGCTCTGTAATCCCCATCACCATCAACAACCCACAGCCTCCCGCTCTGTAATCCCCATCATCATCATCAACCCACAGCCTCCCGCTCTGTAATCCCCATCATCATCATCAACAACCCACAGCCTCCCGCTCTGTAATCCCCATCATCATAAACAATAACCCACAGCCTCCCGCTCTGTAATCCCCATAATCATCAACAACAACCCACAGCCTCCTGCTCTGTAATCCCCATCATCATCAACAACAACCCACAGCCTCCTGCTCTGTAATCCCCATCATCATCATCAACAACCCACAGCCTCCCGCTCTGTAATCCCCATCATCATCATCAACAACCCACAGCCTCCCGCTCTGTAATCCCCATCATCATCATCAACAACCCACAGCCTCCCGCTCTGTAATCCCCATCATCATCATCAACCCACAGCCTCCCGCTCTGTAATCCCCATCATCATCAACAACAACCCACAGCCTCCCGCTCTGTAATCCCCATCATCATCAACAACAACCCACAGCCTCCTGCTCTATAATCCCCATCATCATCATCAACAACCCACAGCCTCCCGCTCTGTAATCCCCATCATCATCATCAACAACCCACAGCCTCCCGCTCTGTAATCCCCATCATCATCATCAACCCACAGCCTCCCGCTCTGTAATCCCCATCATCAACAACAACCCACAGCCTCCTGCTCTGTAATCCCCATCATCATCATCAACAACCCACAGCCTCCCGCTCTGTAATCCCCATCATCATCATCAACAACCCACAGCCTCCTGCTCTGTAATCCCCATCATCATCATCAACAACCCACAGCCGCCCGCTCTGTAATCCCCATCATCATCAACAACAACCCACAGCCTCCTGCTCTGTAATCCCCATCATCATCAACAACCCACAGCCTCCCGCTCTGTAATCCCCATCATCAACAACAACAACCCACAGCCTCCTGCTCTGTAATCCCCATCATCATCAACAACCCACAGCCTCCTGCTCTGTAATCCCCATCATCGACAACAACCCACAGCCACCCGCTCTGTAATCCACATCATCATCAACAACCCACAGCCTCCCGCTCTGTAATCCACATCATCATCAACCCACAGCCTCCCGCTCTGTAATCCTCAACATCATCAACCCACAGCCTCCCGCTCTGTAATCCCCATCATCGACAACAACCCACAGCCACCCGCTCTGTAATCCACATCATCATCAACAACCCACAGCCTCCCGCTCTGTAATCCCCATCATCATCAACAACCCACAGCCTCCCGCTCTGTAATCCCCATCATCATCATCAACCCACAGCCTCCCGCTCTGTAACCCCCATCATCATCAACAACCCACAGCCTCACGCTCTGTTATCCCCATCATCATCAACAACCCACAGCCTCCCGCTCTGTAATCCCCATCATCATCAACAACCCACAGCCTCCCGCTCTGTAATGCCCATCATCTTCAGCAACAACCCACAGCCTCCCGCTCTGTAATCCCCATCACCATCAACAACCCACAGCCTCCCGCTGTGTAATCCCCATCATCATCAACAACCCACAGCCTCCCGCTCTGTAATCCCCATCATCATCAACAACCCACAGCCTCCCGCTCTGTAATCCCCATCATCATAAACAATAACCCACAGCCTCCCGCTCTGTAATCCCCATAATCATCAACAACAACAACCCACAGCCTCCTGCTCTGTAATCCCCATCATCATCAACAACAACCCACAGCCTCCTGCTCTGTAATCCCCATCATCATCATCAACAACCCACAGCCTCCCGCTCTGTAATCCCCATCATCATCAACAATAACCCACAGCCTCCCGCTCTGTAATCCCCATCATCATCAACAACAGCCCACAGCCTCCCGCTCTGTAATCCCCATCATCATCAACAACCCACAGCCTCCCGCTCTGTAATCCCCATCATCATCATCAACAACCCACAGCCTCCCGCTCTGTAATCCCCATCATCAACAACCCACAGCCTCCCGCTCTGTAATCCCCATCACCATCAACAACAACCCACAGCCTCCCGCTCTGTAATCCCCATCATCATCATCACCCTGTCCCTCTCACAGTGACACCCCATTCCCTGATCCCCTGGCACCCTGTCCCTCTCACACTGACACCCCATTCCCTGATCCCCCAGCACCCTGTCCCTCTCACAGTGACACCCCATTCCCTGATCCCCCAGCCCCCTGTCCCTCACACAGTGACACCCCATTCCCTGATCCCCCAGCCCCCTGTCCCTCTCACACTGACACCCCATTCCCTGATCCCCCAGCACCCTGTCCCTCTCACACTGACACCCCATTCCCTGATCCTCCAGCACCCTGTCCCTCTCACAGTGACACCTCATTCCCTGATCCCCCAGCCCCCTGTCCCTCTCACAGTGACACCCCATTCCCTGATCCCCCAGCCCCCTGTCCCTCTCACAGTGACACCCCATTCCCTGATCCCCCAGCACCCTGTCCCTCTCACAGTGACACCCCATTCCCCTGATCCCCCTGCCCCCTGTCCCTCTCACAGTGACACCCCATTCCCTGATCCCCCAGCCCCCTGTCCCTCTCACAGTGACACCCCATTCCCCTGATCCCCCAGCCCCCTGTCCCTCTCACACTGACACCCCATTCCCTGATCCCCCAGCACCCTGTCCCTCTCACAGTGACACCCCATTCCCCTGATCCCCCAGCCCCCTGTCCCTCTCACACTGTCACCCCATTCCCTGATCCCCCAGCACCCTGTCCCTCTCACAGTGACACCTCATTCCCTGATCCCCCAGCCCCCTGTCCCTCTCACACTGACACCCCATTCCCTGATCCCCCAGCCCCCTGTCCCTCTCACAGTGACACCCCATTCCCTGATCCCCCTGCCCCCTGTCCCTCTCACAGTGACACCCCATTCCCCTGATCCCCTGGCACCCTGTCCCTGTCAGTGACACCGCATTCCCCTCGTCCCCCGACACTCTATGTGAGTGACCATGGACAAAGTAATGATTGGACATGGGATGGAGGGAGACATGATTGAGGATTGGGTAGTTAGGCGGATCAGCATCCTCAGGTACAGGTGCACAGTCCTCGTAGCGGGGAGCGATGTAGGGCAAATAAGTCAAGGGTAGTGTCTGTGTAACCACTTTTGGGAATCATAGGAGCTTCTCAGATATCAGTCAGAAGTCTGTTCAGTCATCGGTAAGGGCTATCTGTCTGGGTTAGTTGGAGTAGCAGGGAGAGGGAGGGTGGAGGGCAGTACTGTCAGTGCTGGGAGTCAGCTCAGTGAAAGTAAAGGGGTCTATCAGAATTTATTTTAGTATCTTGGGTGTTTTATACGGGGACGGCACGGTGGTTCAGTAGTTCACACTACTGCCACACAGCACCAGGGGCCCGGGTTCAATACCCACCTCGGGGCGACTGACTGTGTGCAGTTTGCACATTCTCCCCGTGTCTGTGTGGGTTTCCTCCGGGTGCTCTGGTTTCCTCCCACAGGTGTGCAGGTTAGGTGCATTAGTCAGAGGGATATGTAGGGGAATGGGTCTGGGTGGGTTGCTCTTCGCAGGGTTGGTGTGGGCTTGTTGGGCCGAAGGGTCTGTTTCCACACTGTAGCGAATCTAATCTCGGCAAGATGGGGAAGTCAATTCTGGAGCTTCCAAGCAGCCGTGCTGAGATGCAGAGTGGCCAATGAGTGTGAAGGGGAACACATCAGCCAGAGGGAGGTGACAATACATTGGAGGATATAGGTGACTGAGAGAGGAAGGGAGACTCCTTGCTGATCACATCCACCTTGGTTTCTATCAGGGGATGCTTGCCCAATTGGGTAAGGGTAGCACTCCCATGGATAGGTTTTAAGATGAGATGATGTGAAGGACAGGTAACCTGCAGAGCTTGGGCTATTAAAAATCAATACATTTATGGATGTGCATTTGCATTGACAATGAAGTGTCAGCTGTGCTACCTCTGTGCCCATAGGCTCTTCTCTTACTCTGTGCCCAGTGAAATGATAACACAATTCCTTCCTGGCTGACAGCGCCTGGCCTGGTGCATGGGATCTCAGGAGGCTCCTGGAAGTGGCGAGGACATCGGCCCCTGATGAGAGGGAAAACCAGGTGAGTGGGGTGCCACAGAGATGATGGGCATGGAGCCTTGGGGAAAAAAGTGCAGAATTCTTGCTAGTGCATATGGAGAGAGATCTTCCATGAAACTCGCTGAAATGAACACTTAGCCAATTCCTAGTAAGATCAAAACCAATATTTTGTTTAAATAATTATCCAATCTCCTCTTGAATGCCTCACCACCTCCATCTCACTTCCTGGCAGTGCTTTTCAGACTCTAAAGACTCACTGAGTGAAGAAATATTTTCTCACAACACATCTGCTGCAAGTTATATCTGTACCTTATCATTCTGAAACATTTTACGAGTGAGAACAGTTTCTTGCTTTCAGTTCTCTCCAACCCTCTTTGGATTTTGAAAACATCTATCAAATCTCCTCTTCGTCTTCTCCACCCCTGGGAAATGCAGACCTCATAACTAAACTTCTCATCCCTGGAACTATTATTGTAAATCACTACAACACTCACATCCTTCCTAAAGTCTGGTGCCCAGAACTCCACTCACACATGCTTACATATTCTCACACACATATACAGCAATCCCACAAACGCACTCTAAATATTAATAAGTAAAAAAAAAATTAACAAATCTTATGTGAGTATCTAGCCAGTTGGTTCATGTTAGAATGGTGAATCCTGATACTGCTGGGGAGCTGTCAGTGTGTTTGCAGTTTCTGATACACAGACATATAAAGAATATAAATGATAAAACTGGCCAGATGTTCATTGGATAGTGACCTGTCCATCACTGTATTTTTCAAACTTACTGTACCCAGCTATCAAACACAACTCCCTTTACAAGCCAATCAGAGACCAAGCAGCCAGTGGGGACAGCACAGAGTTAGTGGGAGAACAGAGTATGAGAGAGCAGTCCAGAAAAAATATACATCCTCCAAACATCTCAGTGAGTGGTGGAGATGGTGGTGTGTTGTGATGAGAAATAGTCTGGCACAGCGAAGGGTCATTTTCAGGTCAGGGTGCTGTTTTTTCCTCTGCTGTTCCCAATGGGATAATTCCACAGTTCTGGCATCTTTCTCGCGAGCAGCTGCATACCAGATTTCACTGGGTTCAGGCAGGTACTAGTCTTAGAACAGACTCCTGAAAGCAGGGCTAGATTTGCCCCAGTGGCCATTCAGACAAATTGCCCTGGCTCCTCACTGCTGTTCTGCTAGAGGTCAGTTATTTGGGTGAATAATGCAAATTGTGTGGGGGTCCCAAGGAATCCCACACAATTAGTGCACAGCCATTCTCCAGCAGGTACCATTTTGTTTTAGCATTGCATATAGCGCTGGAAAGAAGCTCTGCTTTGATTCTCATTATTGACGTGTTGATAAATTAAATGGTAAGCTCTTTCAGCCTATGCTAGGAGGGGTGGGTGATTAGCACACTGGGTTCAGGGAATAGCTCAGTAAGGGGCAGGACCACTGAGCCCCTTCCCTTGGTAAATCTGTGAGCCCAGAGAGGGAGACAATGACACCATCGAGAGCAGGACCCAGACTTCAATCAGCTGACATGGTCTGAATCAGACTGTATCAATTGACAAATGATTTGAACATAACCAGTTGAAGATGGCCAGCCTCGTTTCATTTTAATTCATTTGATCTTCATGGATGACACAAGGTACAGGTCTGAGTGAGACTGAAGCAGGGTAGGACTGACAATGTGGCAGAGCTAGTGAAGAAAGAGTCAAAGGGAAAGAGCTGGTGTAAAGTTGGGGAAGATGGGGCAGAGTCAAGAAAGCATGGGGAAGTGAAACACATGGGGCAGCTAATACCAGAGGGCTGCAGTTAGGAACAGGGTGACTAATGGCTGCATTTCATGACCACATTCCGGAGCATTCCTATTTCTCAAGGAAGAGACAGTAAATAAACTGACCAGCAGTATCCCGAGTAAACAAGTCACAACAAGATAACAAATTAAAAATTGCTTCCCTTGCTGCACAACCCGAAACTCTGGCAAAAAACCAGAATCCGGGAGAGATATTTCAGCAGGTCAGCAGAAAGGGCGAGCACACTGAAGGTCTTGAAAAAGTTCAAAACATTAATTGTTCTCTTCAAAGATGCAGAAATTTTCCACATTTTTCTGTTTATATTTCCAGTTTCTTCCATCTGCAATATATTTGCTTTTGTGTTTGAGAAGCAGAGAGACTGAGGAAACAAACACCAAGATATTGTTTAGGATATCAGGATATGTCATCAATACCTGCTTACAAATCCTATATCCACCCAGTAACTCCCAGGGTTAAGAGGGACGTAGGACAGAAAGCAAGCAATAAAGCAGAAAACTAAAGGCAGTCAGTCCACCTTGATGGTGGAGAAACTATTCTGAGTGACAGAGTTAATCTCGAGAGGCAGGGATTAATCAGAAACAGTCAGCAAGATGTTTTTAATGGGGGTCATGTCTGACCAACTTGATTGAATTTTTTGAAGAGGTGACCACGTATGTAGATGATGGCAATGTATTTGATGTAGTCTACTTGGACTTCAGCAAGACTTTTGATAAGGTCCTACATTGGAGACTGATAGCCAAAGTAAGAACCCATGGGATCCAAGGAAATTTGGCAAATTGGCTGAGTGGCCGGATGCAGAGGATAATGGTTGAAGGGTTTTTGTGAAGTCCCATAGATGTCAGTGTTGGGTCCTTGCTGTTTGTGGTTTATATAAATGATTTAGACTTGAATGTTGGAGGGTTAATAAGTAAGTTCATTGATGTAAGATGCTTGGTAGAGTGATAAATAGTGAGGAGAGTAATCTTAGATTCCAGGTGGAGAATGACAGGCTGGTCAGATGGGCTGATCAGTAACAAATGGAATTCAATCTGGATAAATGTGAGGTGATGCACTTGAGCAGGACAAACAAGACATGACGAATGGCAGAAACCTGGGAAGCACTGAGGATTAGAGGGGCCTTGGTGTGCACATCCATAGGTCCCTTAAGTTATCAGGACAGGTGGATAAAGTGGTTATGAAGGCATATGCAATATTTGCCTTTATTAGATGAGCCATAGAGTTTGACAGCAGGATGGTTATGCTGGAACTGTATAAAACATTAGTTTGGTCAGAGCCAGAGTATTGTGTACAGTCTGGAATCCCTACATAATAGGAGGGATGCAGTAGCATTGGACAGGGTACAGTGTAGATTTACCAGGATGGTGCCTGGGTTGGACAGTGTTTTGAAAAGAGATTGGACAGACTGGAGAGGAGAGGGGCATGATTGAGATGTATAAAATTATGAGGATCATTGATAGGGTATATAGTGTAGGAAGGAACAACTCCCCTTGAAGGAGGAATCAATGATGAGGGGCTTAGATTTAAGGTGAGGGCAGAAGGTTTATAGAGTTTTTGACTCAGAGATACACAGCATGGAAACAGACCTTTCAGTCCAACTCATCCATACCAATCAGATATTTGACATTAATCTAGTCCCATTTGCCAACATTTCACCCACATCCCTCTAAACCCTTTCTATTCAAATACCCATCCAGATGCCTCTTAAATATTGTAATTGTAAAAGCCTCCAAAAGCCTTCGGACAGCTCATTTCATACACACACCACCCTCTGTGTGAAAAGGCTGCCCTTTAGGTCACTTTTAAATCTTTCCACTTAAACCTATATCCTCTATCTTTGGACTCCCCTACCCCAGGAAGAAACCTTGACTAGTTACCTTATCCATACCCCTCATGATTTTATAAACTTCTATAAGGCCACCCCTCAGACTCCACCAGACCAGAGAAAATAGGCCCAGCCTATTCAGTCTTTGCCTATAACACAAATCCTCCAACCCTACCAATATCCTTATAAATCTTTTCTGAACGCTTTCAGGTTTCACAACATCTTTCCTATAGCAGGATGATCAGATTTGAACACTGTATGTTTAAAAGTGGCTCAGCCAATGTCTTGCAGCGGCCTCAACATGACTTCCCGACTCCAATACTCAATGCATTGTCCAATAAAGGCAAGTGTGTCAAATGCTTTCTGCACCACCCTGTCTACCCGTGACTCCAATTTCAAGGAACTATGAACCTGCACCCAAGGTCTTTTTAGTTAGTAACACTCCTCCGGACCTTACCAGTAAGTATACAAGTCCTGCCCTGGCTTGCCCACCAAAATGCAGAACCACAACATTTATTGAAATTAAACTCCATCTGCCACACCTAGGCCCATTCGCCTATCTGATCAAGGCCCCATTGTACTCTGGGGTAACCTTCCAAACTGATAACTACACCATCAATTTTGGTGTCAATTACAAACTTATCAACCAAGCCTCCTCAATTCACATATAAATGACAAAAAGCAATGGACCCAGCGCCAATCATTGTGGCACACCCCTGGTCACAGACATGGAATCAGAAAAGCAACCCTCCACCACAACTCTGTCTCTCACGTTTGAGCCAATTTTGTATCCAAATGGTTTGTTGTCCCTGTATTCCATATGATCTAACCTTGCTAATCAGTCTACCATATGGAATCTTGTTGAATGCTTCCCTGAAGTCCATATAGATCACATCCACCACTCAGGAGAGCAGTTCTGACTTCAGTGGGGGAGGGACGCCTGATTTGAGTGAGTGGTGTCGAATTTCACTGGAGGAGGGGGACTGAATCAAGTGGGGAGGGATCGGATTCAGTGGAAAGGACTGATTTTATTTGGGGAGGGGTCTGATTTCAGTGGGGGAGGAAGATTATTTCAGAGTGGAAGGGGAATGATTTCAGTGGGGAGTGGGTCTGATTTGAATGGGGGTGGATGACTGATTCGAGTGGAGGAGGTGTTGGATTTGAGTGCAAGTGGGGCTCTGATTTGAGTTGGGGAGCAGGACTGAATTGGGTGGGGGAGGGATTTGATTTGAGTGGGTGAGGTGTCTGATTTCAGTAGGGGAGGGGTGTATGATTTGAAGCCATAACACAGGTCACATTGGCAACCATATAAGCTTTGACAATTGTCGGAAAAACCCATGTGGTGTGATCATTAATGTGGAGAAGGAAATCTGCTGACCTTACCTGATCTGGCTTACATGGAACCCAGCAAGATGGTTGACCCCTTGTTGCCCTCTGTGCAATTTGGGGTGGGCATTAAATATTGGCCTAGCCAGCGATACCCTCATTCTGTGAATGAATAAAAAAATCTATAAAGTGATTTGTAATACCTCGGTTGAAACAATTCCAAACTCTACAAACATAACTCTAGAGAGAGTGCCTTGGATGATCTAACTTCCTTCCTCTATGCTTTGTCTGACCTGCGAGTATATCTCCCTCCCCATCCACACTTTCTAAGCTCTTCTCATCCAGGAGACAAGTCTCTTTGGCCCCTCAACCACATTCCCACTAGAACATCCCGAACATCCTTTCCCACTGTTACCGCAGCTCCAGGCTTGAAAATTGTCATGACCCCTCAGTGAGAACTGGGTGAATGAGGGTCTGTTAGAGTGCAGCATGATTCTGCTCCTGCATTGTGGCTGATCCCCCAGCTCCTGATATTTTACTTTTTTCCCACACTGGCCTCCTCTGGGAGATTGTCAAATTAGTGTTAATTTAACCCTAGCATTATTGCAACAGCTTTAAATGGACTGTGCTGCTGAACTGTATCTTTTTGAGTTGGATTTTTTTCCAGTTGGCCAAAAACAAAGGGCTCATTGATCCCCTTGGGTTTCCCTAGAGTCATGTGGAGAATATTCCGGAAGATCCATCTGACGATCATTGCTATCTACTGTCATCATTGGAGGAAGTGCAGGCTTCACAGCTTTGCATCCTGTGAGAAATGGTCTCAATGAGGCTGTTTCCATATTCCCTGAACACAGTGAAACCTGCTCCCTATTATCGTGGATTCTCAGGCTCCCCTGACATGTAGGAGGTGACCTGAGTAAGGCATGGAGATAAACAAGATCCCTTGCATGGGGAACATGGGGGAAGGGAGTTAGCATTCAACTCTGTGCAAATTAGAAACGTAATGGTTTTAAGTTGCAGCTGACTACTTCAAACAGCACGATCAAGCAGTCAAGACAAATGCTGATAGTCCAGGAAATACTTCAAGGTTTAATCTTTTCCACGATTGTGAACTACTCACAGAAATGATTCACAGCAGTGTGGAGCCATTTCCGCAGCTTCTGATGCGGTTGGGTCCCTGCATCTACCCCATCCTGAACACCCTTTCCAGAACAGCAAGAAATTCAAGACCCGGGAAATGCCCAGACCATCATTTTTAACTGTTGTGAAATCTTGTATCTTTAATAGATCTACAATGGAGCAGACAAAGGTGATGGGGGTATGGTGGGGGCAGGGAATAGCTGTAAAAGGGGCAGAGAAACATAAGAAAACTGAATAGATGTAGATGCCATTCAGCCCACCGTGTCTGTACTGGTTCACTGAATGAACAGTTCACCCAGTGCCAGTCCCCTCCCCTCTCCCTAAAACCCTGCACATTCTTCCTTTCAGATAACAATCCAGCTCCCTTTGAAAACATTGTATGACCAGATGTCCTCAACGCTCTCAGGCAATGCATTCAAGATCTCAACCCCTCACTGAATGAAGTCCTTCTTGTCTCATATCGTTTTCATTTCTTTTATCAATTATTTGAAATCTGTGCCCCCTTAGTCTGGGTCCTTTCATAGTGGGATCACCATCTCATTCACTCTTCCGTGTCAGAGATAATCCCTCAGCCCTACCAAAATTTGCATGAGGAAAAGCTTCCCATCTCAGCTATAAAAAGAAATCTTTCTTTCAAAAACAAGTTACTATGTGAGGAATCAGTTTATTATTCTCTGGGTGTGTCAGGTTACAACATCAGTGAGTCTCTGATTGCACTGATGACACAGGAACACCAGTGTTTTCCTGCAGGAAGACATGTGGGAATCACCCCGACTGGTATGAGGGCCTGTAACCGACTAACTCAGCTGGCGGAGTGTGGGAGAGGCAGGACCAAAGGTCTTCCCTTCAGTTAGAGCAGAAATATGAAGGTAAATGTTCTCAATGACCTTTAACCCTCGTGTCAAGAGGAAGAAGGCTTATGTGAGGATGAGGCAAGAAGGCTCAGTTAGGGCCCTTGAGAGTTATAAGTTAACCAGAAAAGGTCTAAAGAAAGGGCTAAGAAGAACCAGAAGGGGACATGAGAAGTTGTTAGCGGATAAGATCAAGGAAAACCCTAAGGCCTTCTACAGGTATATCAGGAAGAAAAGAATGATGAGAGTAAGATTAGGGCCAATCAAAGATAGCAATGGAAAGTTGTGTGTGGAATCCGAAGACATAGGGGAAGCGCTTAATGAATACTTTTTGTCAGTATTCACATTGGAAAAGGGCAATGTCACTGAGAATACGGAGATACAGGCTATAAGATTAGACGGGAATAAGGTTGACAAAGACGAAGTTTTAGCAATATTGGAAGATCTGAAAATAGATAAGACCTCTGGGCCGGATGGGATTTATCCTCAGATTCTCTGAGAAGCCAGGGAGCAGATTGCAGAGCCTTTGGCTTTGATCTTTATGTCATCACTGTCAACAGGAATAGTACCAGAAGACTGGAGGATGGCAAATGTTGTTCCTTTATTTAAGAAGGGGAGTCGGGACAACCCTGATAATTATAGAACAGTGAGCCTTACTTCAATTGTAGGTAAGGTGTTGAAAAAGGTTATAAGAGATAGAGTCATAGAGTCATAGCCATGTACAGCATGGAAACAGACCCTTCAGTCCAACCTGTCCATGCTGACCAGATATCCCAACCCAATCTAGTTCCACCTGCCAGTACCTGGCTCATATCCCTCCAAACCCTTCCTATTCATATACCCATCCAATCATCTGGAAAGGAGTAATCTCATTAGAGATAGTCAACATGATTTTGTAAAGGGTAGGTTGTGCCTCACTAACCTTATTGAGTTCTTTAAGAAGGTGGCAAAATGGATGGATGAAGGTAAAGCAGTTGATGTGGTGTATGTAACTTCAGTAAGGCGTTTGGTCACGGTAGGCTATTGCACAAAATACAGAGTTTCGGGATTGAAGGCGATTTAGCGGTTTGGATCAGAAATTGGCTAGCTGAAAGAAGACAGCGGGGGGGGGGGTAGTTGATGGGAAATGTTCATCCTGGAGCTCGGTTACCAGTGGTGTGCCGCAAGGATCTGTTGTGGGGCCACTGCTATTTATCATTTTTATAAATGGTCTGGAGGTGGGTGTGGAAGAATGGGTTGGTAAATTTGTGGATGACACTAAGGTAGGCAGAGTTGTGGATAGTGCTGAAAGATGTTGTGGGTTACAGAGCTGAGCTGAGAAATGGCAAATGGTGTTTAATGCAGAAAAGTATGAGGTAGTTCACTTCAGAAGAAATAACAGGAATGCAGAGTACTGGGCAAATGGTAAAAGTCTTAGCATTGCAGATGAACAAAGAGATCTTGGTGTCCTGGTGCATAAAGCCCAGAAAGTTGCCACCCAGGTTGATAGGGTTGTTAAGAAAGCATATGGTGTGCTGGTGTTTATTGGTCGGGGGGGATTGAGTTTCAGAGGCACAGGGTCATGCTTCAGCTGTACAAGACACTGGTACGGCCACACTTTGAGTATTGTGTACAGTTCTGGTCAGTGCATTATAAGAAGGATGTGGAAGCTTTGGAAAGGGTGCAGAGGAGATTTACTTGGATGTTGCCTGGTATGGAGGTAAGGTCTTACGAGGAAAGGCTGAGGGAACTGAGGCTGCTTTCATTGGAGAGAAGAAGGAGACTTAATGGACATGTAGAAGATAATCAGAGGGTTAGATAGAGTGGGCGGTGAGAGCCTTTTTCCTCAGATGGTGATGGCTAACACAAGGGGACATAGCTTTAAATTGAGGGGTGATAGATTTAGGAGAGATATTAGGGGTAGTTTCTTCACTCGGAATAGTAGGGGTGTGGAACAGCCTGCCTGCAATAGTAGCAGACTCGCCAACGTTAAGGGCATTTAAATGGGCATTGGACATACATATGGATAATAATGTAGGTTAGATGGGCATCAGATTATTTTCACAGGTCGGTGCAACATCGAGGACCAAAGGACCGGTACTGCGCTGTAACGTTCTATGTTCAATGTTCAATGTTCTAACCTGAGTGTCACATGTGCACTGACAGGTTTTTGACTGACTCAAGAGGTCAAGAGGAATAGACCACGAGAATATTACTGGGATAGAACATAATCAGCGAAACTATAAACTAGAGAAAATATAAGCCAGAGAGACCATAAACCAGAGAGTCCGTAAAACAGAAAGAACATAAACCGGAGAGAAAGTAAACCAGAGAATGTAAATTGGAAAGTCCATGAACCAGATAGAAGGTAAACTGGGGACACCACAATCCAGTCAGAATGTTATCTGGAGAGTCCATAAACCAGAGAGAGAGTTTAAACCGGAGAGACCGTCAACTGCAGAGATGGTAAACCGGAGAGAACATAAACCAGAGAGAACATTAACCGGAGAGAACATTAACCAGAGAGAACATAAACCAGAGAGAACGTAAACCGGAGAGAACATAAACCAGAGAGAACGTAAACCGGAGAGAACATAAACCAGAGAGAACATAAACCGGAGAGAACATTAGCCAGAGAGAACATAAACCGGAGAGAACATAAACCGGAGAGAACATAAACCAGAGAGAACATAAACCGGAGAGAACATAAACCGGAGAGAACATTAACCGGAGAGAACATTAGCCAGAGAGAACATACACCAGAGAGAACATAAACCAGAGAGAACATTAACCGGAGAGAACATTAGCCAGAGAGAACATAAACCGGAGAGAACATAATCCGGAGAGAACATAAACCAGAGAGAACATAAACCAGAGAGAACATAAACCGGAGAGAACATTAACCAGAGAGAACATAAACCAGAGAGAACGTAAACCGGAGAGAACGTAAACCGGAGAGAACATAAACCAGAGAGAACGTAAACCGGAGAGAACATAAACCGGAGAAAACATTAACCAGAGAGAACATAAACCGGAGAGAACATAAACCGGAGAGAACGTAAACCGGAGAGAACATTAACCAGAGAGAACGTAAACCGGAGAGAACGTAAACCGGAGAGAACATAAACCGGAGAGAACATAAACCGGAGAGAACATTAACCAGAGAGAACATAAACCGGAGAGAACATAAACCGGAGAGAACGTAAACCGGAGAGAACATAAACCGGAGAGAACGTAAACCGGAGAGAACATAAACGGGAGAGAACGTAAACCGGAGAGAACATAAACCGGAGAGAACATAAACCAGAGAGAACATAAACCAGAGAGAACATAAACCGGAGAGAACATGAACCGGAGAGAACGTAAACCGGAGAGAACATAAACCAGAGAGAACATAAACCAGAGAGAACATAAACCGGAGAGAACGTAAACCAGAGAGAACATAAACCGGAGAGAACATAAACCGGAGAGAACGTAAACCGGAGAGAACGTAAACCGGAGAGAACATAAACCGGAGAGAACATAAACCGGAGAGAATGTAAACCAGAGAGAACATAAACCGGAGAGAACATAAACCGGAGAGAACATAAACCGGAGAGAACGTAAACCGGAGAGAACATAAACCGGAGAGAACATAAACCAGAGAGAACATAAACCGGAGAGAACGTAAACCAGAGAGAACATAAACCGGAGAGAACATAAACCGGAGAGAACATAAACCGGAGAGAACATAAACCGGAGAGAACGTAAACCAGAGAGAATATAAACCGGAGAGAACATAAACCGGAGAGAACATAAACCGGAGAGAACATTAACCAGAGAGAACATTAACCAGAGAGAACGTAAACCAGAGAGAACATAAACCGGAGAGAACATAAACCAGAGAGAACATAAACCGGAGAGAACATAAACCGGAGAGAACATAAACCGGAGAGAACATAAACCAGAGAGAACATAAACCAGAGAGAACATAAACCGGAGAGAACATAAACCGGAGAGAACGTAAACCAGAGAGAACATAAACCAGAGAGAACATAAACCGGAGAGAACATAAACCGGAGAGAACGTAAACCAGAGAGAACATAAACCGGAGAGAACATAAACCGGAGAGAACATAAACCGGAGAGAACATAAACCGGAGAGAACATAAACCGGAGAGAACGTAAACCAGAGAGAACATAAACCGGAGAGAACATAAACCGGAGAGAACATAAACCGGAGAGAACATAAACCAGAGAGAAAATAAACCAGAGAGAACATAAACCAGAGAGAACATAAACCGGAGAGAACACAAACCAGAGAGAACATAAACCGGAGAGAACATAAACCGGAGAGAACATAAACCAGAGAGAACATAAACCGGAGAGAACATAAACCGGAGAGAACATAAACCGGAGAGAACATAAACCAGAGAGAACATAAACCGGAGAGAACATAAACCAGAGAGAACATAAACCGGAGAGAACATAAACCGGAGAGAACATAAACTGGAGAGAACGTAAACCGGAGAGAACGTAAACCAGAGAGAACATAAACCGGAGAGAACATAAACCAGAGAGAACATAAACCGGAGAGAACATAAACCGGAGAGAACATAAACCGGAGAGAACATTAACCGGAGAGAACGTAAACCGGAGAGAACATAAACCGGAGAGAACATAAACCAGAGAGAACATAAACTAGAGAGAACATAAACGGGAGAGAACATAAACCGGAGAGAACATAAACCAGAGAGAACATAAACCAGAGAGAACATAAACGGGAGAGAACATAAACCGGAGAGAACATAAACCGGAGAGAACATAAACCAGAGAGAACATAAACCAGAGAGAACATAAACGGGAGAGAACATAAACCGGAGAGAACAGAAACCGGAGAGAACATAAACCAGAGAGAACATAAACCAGAGAGAACATAAACCGGAGAGAACAAAAACCGGAGAGAACATAAAGCGGAGAGAACGTAAACCAGAGAGAACATAAACCGGAGAGAACATAAACCAGAGAGAACATAAACCAGAGAGAACATAAACCGGAGAGAACATAAACCGGAGAGAACATAAACCAGAGAGAACATAAACCGGAGAGAACATAAACCAGAGCGAACATAAACCAGAGAGAACATAAACCGGAGAGAACATAAACCGGAGAGAACATAAACCAGAGAGAACATAAACCAGAGAGAACATAAACCGGAGAGAACATAAACCAGAGAGAACATAAACCAGAGAGAACATAAACCGGAGAGAACATAAACCAGAGAGAACATAAACCAGAGAGAACATAAACCGGAGAGAACATAAACCAGAGAGAACATAAACCAGAGAGAACATAAACCAGAGAGAACATAAACCGGAGAGAACATAAACCAGAGAGAACATAAACCGGAGAGAACGTAAACCGGAGAGAACATAAACCAGAGAGAACATAAACGGGAGAGAACCTAAACCAGAGAGAACATAAACCGGAGAGAACATAAACCAGAGAGAACATAAACCAGAGAGAACATAAACGGGAGAGAACATAAACCAGAGAGAACGTAAACCAGAGAGAACATAAACCAGAGAGAACATAAACCGGAGAGAACATAAACCAGAGAGAACATAAACCAGAGAGAACATAAACCAGAGAGAACATAAACCGGAGAGAACATAAACCAGAGAGAACATAAACGGGAGAGAACATAAACCGGAGAGAACATAAACCAGAGAGAACATAAACCAGAGAGAACGTAAACCGGAGAGAACATAAACCAGAGAGAACATAAACCAGAGAGAACATAAACCAGAGAGAACATAAACCGGAGAGAACATAAACCAGAGAGAACATAAACGGGAGAGAACGTAAACCAGAGAGAACATAAACCGGAGAGAACATAAACCAGAGAGAACATAAACCAGAGAGAACATAAACGGGAGAGAACATAAACCAGAGAGAACGTAAACCAGAGAGAACATAAACCAGAGAGAACATAAACCGGAGAGAACATAAACCAGAGAGAACATAAACCAGAGAGAACATAAACCAGAGAGAACATAAACCGGAGAGAACATAAACCAGAGAGAACATAAACGGGAGAGAACATAAACCGGAGAGAACATAAACCAGAGAGAACATAAACCAGAGAGAACGTAAACCGGAGAGAACATAAACCAGAGAGAACATAAACCAGAGAGAACATAAACCAGAGAGAACATAAACCGGAGAGAACATAAACCAGAGAGAACAGAAACCGGAGAGAACATAAAAGGGAGAGAACATAAACCGGAGAGAACATAAACCAGAGAGAACATAAACGGGAGAGAACATAAACCAGAGAGAACGTAAACCGGAGAGAACATAAACCGGAGAGAACATAAACCAGAGAGAACATAAACGGGAGAGAACATAAACCAGAGAGAACATAAACCAGAGAGAACATAAACCGGAGAGAACATAAACCAGAGAGAACATAAACGGGAGAGAACATAAACCAGAGAGAACATAAACCAGAGAGAACATAAACCAGAGAGAACATAAACCGGAGAGAACATAAACCAGAGAGAACATAAACAGGAGAGAACATAAACCAGAGAGAACATAAACCAGAGAGAACATAAACCAGAGAGAACATAAACCGGAGAGAACATAAACCAGAGAGAACATAAACCAGAGAGAACATAAACTGGAGAGAACATAAACCGGAGAGAACATAAACCAGAGAGAACGTAAACCGGAGAGAACATAAACCAGAGAGAACGTAAACTGGAGAGAACATAAACCAGAGAGAACATAAACCGGAGAGAACATAAACCGGAGAGAACGTAAACCGGAGAGAACATAAACCGGAGAGAACATAAACCAGAGAGAACATAAACCGGAGAGAACATAAACCGGAGAGAACGTAAACCGGAGAGAACGTAAACCAGAGAGAACATAAACCAGAGAGAACATAAACCGGAGAGAACATAAACCAGAGAGAACATAAACCAGAGAGAACATAAACCGGAGAGAACATAAACCGGAGAGAACGTAAACCGGAGAGAACGTAAACCAGAGAGAACATAAACCGAATAGAACGTAAACCGGAGAGAACATAAACCAGAGAGAACATAAACCGGAGAGAACATAAACCGGAGAGAACATAAACCGGAGAGAACGTAAACCGGAGAGAACGTAAACCAGAGAGAACATAAACCGGAGAGAACGTAAACCGGAGAGAACATAAACCAGAGAGAACATAAACCGGAGAGAACATAAACCGGAGAGAACATAAACCGGAGAGAACGTAAACCGGAGAGAACGTAAAACAGAGAGAACATAAACCGGAGAGAACATAAACCGGAGAGAACATAAACCAGAGAGAACATAAACCAGAGAGAACATAAACCAGAGAACATAAACCGGAGAGAACATAAACCAGAGACAACATAAACCAGAGAGAACATAAACCAGAGAGAACATAAACCGGAGAGACCGTAAACCAGAGAGAACATAAACCAGAGAGAACATAAACCAGAGAGAACATAAACCAGAGAGAACATAAACCGGAGAGAACGTAAACCAGAGAGAACATAAACCGGAGAGAACGTAAACCAGAGAGAACATAAACCAGAGAACATAAACCGGAGAGAACATAAACCGGAGAGAACATAAACCGGAGAGAACATAAACCAGAGAGAACATAAACCAGACAGAACATAAACCGGAGAGAACATAAACCAGAGAGAACATAAACCGGAGAGAACATACACCGGAGAGAACGTAAACCAGAGAGAACATGAACCAGAGAACATAAACCGGAGAGAACATAAACCAGAGAGAACATAAACGGGAGAGAACATAAACCAGAGAGAACATAAACCAGAGAGAACGTTAACCAGAGAGAACATAAACCGGAGAGAACATAAACCGGAGAGAACTTAAACCAGAGAACATAAACCGGAGAGAACGTAAACCAGAGAGAACATAAACCGGAGAGAACATAAACCGGAAAGAACATAAACCGGAGAGAACATAAACCGGAGAGAACATAAACTGGAGAGAACGTAAACCAGAGAGAACATAAACCGGAGAGAACATAAACCAGAGAGAACGTAAACCAGAGAGAACATAAACCGGAGAGAACATAAACCAAAGAGAATATAAACTGGAGAGAACATAAACCGGAGAGAACATAAACCGGAGAGAACGTAAACCAGAGAACATAAACCGGAGAGAACATAAACCGGAGAGAACATAAACCGGAGAGAACATAAACCAGAGAGAACATAAACCGGAGAGAACATAAACCGGAGAGAACGGAAACCAGAGAGAACATAAACCGGAGAGAACATAAACCAGAGAGAACATAAACCGGAGAGAACGCAAACCGGAGATAACACAAACCGGAGAGAACATAAACCAGAGAGAACATAAACCAGAGAGAACGTAAACCGGAGAGAACATAAACCAGAGAGAACATAAACCGGAGAGAATATAAACCGGAGAGAACATAAACCGGAGAGAACATAAACCGGAGAGAACGTAAACCAGAGAGAACGTAAACCGGAGAGAACATAAAACGGAGAGAACATAAACCGGAGAGAACATAAACCAGAGAGAACATAAACCGGAGAGAACATAAACCAGAGAGAAAATAAACAAGAGAGAACATAAACCGGAGAGAACATAAACCGGAGAGAACATAAACCGGAGAGAACATAAACCGGAGAGAACATAAACCGGAGAGAACATAAACCGGAGAGAACATTAACCAGAGAGAACATAAACCGGAGAGAACATAAACCGGAGAGAACATAAACCAGAGAGAACATTAACCAGAGAGAACGTAAACCGGAGAGAACATAAACCGGAGAGAACATAAACCAGAGAGAACATAAACCAGAGAGAACATAAACCGGAGAGAACATAAACCAGAGAGAACATAAACCAGAGAGAACGTAAACCGGAGAGAACATAAACCGGAGAGAACATAAACCAGAGAGAACATAAACCGGAGAGAACATAAACCTGAGAGAACATAAACCGGAGAGAACATAAACCGGAGAGAACGTAAACCAGAGAGAACATAAACCGGAGAGAACATAAACCTGAGAGAACATAAACCAGAGAGAACATAAACCGGAGAGAACGTAAACCGGAGAGAACATAAACCAAAGAGAATATAAACCGGAGAGAACATAAACCGGAGAGAACATAAACCGGAGAGAACGTAAACCAGAGAACATAAACCGGAGAGAACATAAACCGGAGAGAACATAAACCGGAGAGAACATAAACCGGAGAGAACGGAAACCAGAGAGAACGTAAACCGGTGAGAACATAAACCGGAGAGAACATAAACCAGAGAGAACATAAACCAGAGAGAACATAAACCGGAGAGAACGGAAACCAGAGAGAACGTAAACCAGAGAGAACGTAAACCGGAAAGAACATGAACTGGAGAGAACATAAACCAGAGAGAACATAAACCGGAGAGAACATAAACCGGAGAGAACATAAACCAGAGAGAACATTAACCAGAGAGAACATTAACCAGTGAGAACATAAACCGGAGAGAACATAAACCAGAGAGAACGTAAACCGGAGAGAACATAAACCGGAGAGAATATAAACCGGAGAGAACATAAATCAGAGAGAATGTAAGCCAGAGAGAACGTAAACCGGAGAGAACATAAACCGGAGAGAACATAAACCGGAGAGAACATAAACCGGAGAGAATATAAACCGGAGAGAACATAAACCGAAGAGAATATAAACCGGAGAGAACATAAACCGGAGAGAACATAAACCAGAGAGAACATAAACCGGAGAGAACATAAACCAGAGAGAACGTAAACCGGAGAGAACATAAACCGGAGAGAACATAAACCGGAGAGAACATAAACCGGAGAGAACATAAACCAGAGAGAACGTAAACCGGAGAGAACATAAACCGGAGAGAACATAAACCAGAGAGAACATAAACCGGAGGCAACATAAACCTGAGAGAACATAAACCGGAGAGAACATAAACCGGAGAGAACATAAACCGGAGAGAATATAAACCAGAGAGAACATAAACCAGAGAGAACATAAACCAGAGAGAACATAAACCGGAGAGAACATAAACCAGAGAGAACATAAACCGGAGAGAACATAAACCGGAGAGAATATAAACCAGAGAGAACATAAACCAGAGAGAACATAAACCAGAGAGAACATAAACCGGAGAGAACATAAACCAGAGAGAACATAAACCGGAGAGAATATAAACCGGAGAGAACATAAACCGGAGAGAACATAAACCAGAGAGAACATAAACCGGAGAGAACATAAACCAGAGAGAACGTAAACCGGAGAGAACATAAACCTGAGAGAACATAAACCGGAGAGAACGTAAACCGGAGAGAACATAAACCGGAGGCAACATAAACCTGAGAGAACATAAACCGGAGAGAACATAAACCGGAGAGAACGTAAACCGGAGAGAACATAAACCAGAGAGAACATAAACCGGAGGCAACATAAACCTGAGAGAACATAAACCAGAGAGAACATAAACTGGAGAGAACATAAACCGGAGAGAACATAAACCAGAGAGAACGTAAAACGGAGAGAACATAAACCGGAGGGAACATAAACCGGACAGAACATGAACTGGAGAGAACATAAACCAGAGAGAACATAAACCGGAGAGAACATAAACCGGAGAGAACGTAAAACGGAGAGAACATAAACCGGAGGGAGCATAAACCGGACAGAACATGAACTGGAGAGAACATAAACCGGAGAGAACATAAACCAGAGAGAACATAAACCGGAGAGAACATAAACCAGAGAGAACGTAAACCGGAGAGAACGTAAACCGGAGAGAACATAAACCGGAGAGAACATAAACCGGAGAGAACGTAAACCAGAGAGAACATAAACCAGAGAGAACATAAACCGGAGAGAACATAAACCGGAGAGAACGTAAACCGGAGAGAACATAAACCGGAGAGAACATAAACCGGAGTGAACATAAACCGGAGAGAACATAAACCGGAGAGAACATAAACCAGAGAGAACATAAACCGGAGAGAATATAAACCGGAGAGAACATAAACCGGAGAGAACATAAACCAGAGAGAACATAAACCGGAGAGAATATAAACCGGAGAGAACATAAACCGGAGAGAACATAAACCAGAGAGAACATAAACCAGAGAGAACGTAAACCGGAGAGAACGTAAACCGGAGAGAACATAAACCGGAGAGAATGTAAACCAGAGAGAACGTAAACCGGAGATAACAAAAACCGGAGAGAACGTAAACCAGAGAAAACGTAAACCGGAGAGAACGTAAACCGGAGAGAAAGCGGAGAGAACGTAAACCGGAGAGAACATAAACCGGAGAGAACATAAACCGGAGAGAACATAAACCGGAGAGAATGTAAACCAGAGAGAACGTAAACCGGAGAGAACATAAACCGGAGAGAACGTAAACCGGAGAGAACGTAAACCAGAGAGAAAGCGGAGAGAACGTAAACCGGAGAGAACATAAACCGGAGAGAACGTAAACCGGAGAGAACGTAAACCGGAGAGAACGTAAACCGGAGAGAACATAAACCAGAGAGAACATAAACCGGAGAGAACATAAACCGGAGAGAACGTAAACCGGAGAGAACGTAAACCGGAGAGAAAGCGGAGAGAACGTAAACCGGAGAGAACATAAACCGGAGAGAACAAAAACCGGATAGAACATAAACCAGAGAGAACGTAAACCGGAGAGAAGGTAAGCCGGAGAGAAGGTAAACCGGATAGAACATAAACCAGAGAGAACGTAAACCGGAGAGAAGGTAAACCGGAGAGAACATAAACCAGAGAGAACATAAACCGGAGAGAACGTAAACTGGAGAGAACATAAACCGGAGAGAACAAAAACCGGAGGGAACATAAACCAGAGAGAACGTAAACCGGAGAGAAGGTAAACCGGAGAGAACATAAACCAGAGAGAACGTAAACCGGAGAGAAGGTAAACCAGAGAGAACATAAACCGGAGAGAACATAAACCGGAGAGAACGTAAACCAGAGAGAACATAAACCAGAGAGAACGTAAACCGGAGAGAACATAAACCAGAGAGAACGTAAACCGGAGAGAAGGTAAACCAGAGAGAACATAAACCGGAGAGAACATAAACCGGATAGAACATAAACCAGAGAGAACATAAACCGGAGAGAACATAAACCGGAGAGAACATAAACCAGAGAGAACGTAAACCGGAGAGAAGGTAAACCAGAGAGAACATAAACCGGAGAGAACATAAACCGGAGAGAACGTAAACCAGAGAGAACGTAAACCGGAGAGAACGTAAACCAGAGAGAACATAAACCGGAGAGAACATAAACCAGAGAGAACGTAAACCGGAGAGAACATAAACCGGAGAGAACGTAAACCAGAGAGAACGTAAACCGGAGAGAACGTAAACCGGAGAGAACATAAACCAGGGAGAACATAAACCAGAGAGAACATAAACCGGAGAGAACATAAACCGGAGAGAACATAAACCGGAGAGAACGGAAACCGGAGAGAACATAAACCGGAGAGAACATAAACCAGAGAGAACATAAACCAGAGAGAACATAAACCAGAGAGAACGTAAACCGGAGAGAACATAAACCGGAGAGAACGTAAAACAGAGAGAACGTAAACCGGAGAGAACGTAAACCAGAGAGAACATAAACCGGAGAGAACGTAAACCGGAGAGAACGTAAACCGAAGAGAACATAAACCGGAGAGAACATAAACCAGAGAGAACATAAACCAGAGAGAACATAAACCAGAGAGAACATGAACCAGAGAACATAAACCGGAGAGAACATAAACCAGAGAGAACATAAACGGGAGAGAACATAAACCAGAGAGAACATAAACCAGAGAGAACGTTAACCAGAGAGAACATAAACCGGAGAGAACATAAACCGGAGAGAACGTAAACCAGAGAACATAAACCGGAGAGAACGTAAACCAGAGAGAACATAAACCGGAGAGAACATAAACCGGAGAGAACATAAACCGGAGAGAACATAAACCGGAGAGAACATAAACCGGAGAGAACATAAACCGGAGAGAACGTAAACCAGAGAGAACATAAACCGGAGAGAACATAAACCAGAGAGAACGTAAACCAGAGAGAACATAAACCGGAGAGAACATAAACCAAAGAGAATATAAACTGGAGAGAACATAAACCAGAGAGAACATAAACCGGAGAGAACGCAAACCGGAGATAACATAAACCGGAGAGAACATAAACCAGAGAGAACATAAACCAGAGAGAACGTAAACCAGAGAGAACATAAACCGGAGAGAACGGAAACCAGAGAGAACATAAACCGGAGAGAACATAAACCAGAGAGAACAGAAACCGGAGAGAACGCAAACCGGAGATAACATAAACCGGAGAGAACATAAACCAGAGAGAACATAAACCAGAGAGAACGTAAACCGGAGAGAACATAAACCAGAGAGAACATAAACCGGAGAGAATATAAACCGGAGAGAACATAAACCGGAGAGAACATAAACCGGAGAGAACGTAAACCAGAGAGAACGTAAACCGGAGAGAACATAAAACGGAGAGAACATAAACCGGAGAGAACATAAACCAGAGAGAACATAAACCGGAGAGAACATAAACCAGAGAGAAAATAAACAAGAGAGAACATAAACCGGAGAGAACATAAACCGGAGAGAACATAAACCGGAGAGAACATAAACCGGAGAGAACATAAACCGGAGAGAACATAAACCAGAGAGAACATAAACCGGAGAGAACATAAACCGGAGAGAACATAAACCGGAGAGAACATAAACCAGAGAGAACATAAACCGGAGAGAACATTAACCAGAGAGAACATAAACCGGAGAGAACATAAACCGGAGAGAACATAAACCAGAGAGAACATTAACCAGAGAGAACGTAAACCGGAGAGAACATAAACCGGAGAGAACATAAACCAGAGAGAACATAAACCAGAGAGAACATAAACCGGAGAGAACATAAACCAGAGAGAACATAAACCAGAGAGAACGTAAACCGGAGAGAACATAAACCGGAGAGAACATAAACCAGAGAGAACATAAACCGGAGAGAACATAAACCTGAGAGAACATAAACCGGAGAGAACATAAACCGGAGAGAACGTAAACCAGAGAGAACATAAACCGGAGAGAACATAAACCTGAGAGAACATAAACCAGAGAGAACATAAACCGGAGAGAACGTAAACCGGAGAGAACATAAACCAAAGAGAATATAAACCGGAGAGAACATAAACCGGAGAGAACATAAACCGGAGAGAACGTAAACCAGAGAACATAAACCGGAGAGAACATAAACCGGAGAGAACATAAACCGGAGAGAACATAAACCGGAGAGAACATAAACCGGAGAGAACGGAAACCAGAGAGAACGTAAACCGGTGAGAACATAAACCGGAGAGAACATAAACCAGAGAGAACATAAACCAGAGAGAACATAAACCGGAGAGAACGGAAACCAGAGAGAACGTAAACCAGAGAGAACATAAACCGGAGAGAACATAAACCGGAGAGAACATAAACCAGAGAGAACATAAGCCGGAGAGAACGGAAACCAGAGAGAACGTAAACCGGAGAGAACATAAACCGGAGAGAACATAAACCAGAGAGAACATAAACCAGAGAGAACATAAACCGGAGAGAACATAAACCGGAGAGAACATAAACCGGAAAGAACATAAACCAGAGAGAACATAAACCAGAGAGAACATAAACCGGAGAGAACGGAAACCAGAGAGAACGTAAACCAGAGAGAACGTAAACCGGAGAGAACATGAACTGGAGAGAACATAAACCAGAGAGAACATAAACCGGAGAGAACATAAACCGGAGAGAACATAAACCAGAGAGAACATTAACCAGAGAGAACATTAACCAGTGAGAACATAAACCGGAGAGAACATAAACCAGAGAGAACGTAAACCGGAGAGAACATAAACCGGAGAGAATATAAACCGGAGAGAACATAAATCAGAGAGAATGTAAGCCAGAGAGAACGTAAACCGGAGAGAACATAAACCGGAGAGAACATAAACCGGAGAGAACATAAACCGGAGAGAATATAAACCGGAGAGAACATAAACCGAAGAGAATATAAACCGGAGAGAACATAAACCGGAGAGAACATAAACCAGAGAGAACATAAACCGGAGAGAACATAAACCAGAGAGAACGTAAACCGGAGAGAACATAAACCGGAGAGAACATAAACCGGAGAGAACATAAACCGGAGAGAACATAAACCAGAGAGAACGTAAACCGGAGAGAACATAAACCGGAGAGAACATAAACCAGAGAGAACATAAACCGGAGGCAACATAAACCTGAGAGAACATAAACCGGAGAGAACATAAACCGGAGAGAACATAAACCGGAGAGAATATAAACCAGAGAGAACATAAACCAGAGAGAACATAAACCAGAGAGAACATAAACCGGAGAGAACATAAACCAGAGAGAACATAAACCGGAGAGAACATAAACCGGAGAGAATATAAACCAGAGAGAACATAAACCAGAGAGAACATAAACCAGAGAGAACATAAACCGGAGAGAACATAAACCAGAGAGAACATAAACCGGAGAGAATATAAACCGGAGAGAACATAAACCGGAGAGAACATAAACCAGAGAGAACATAAACCGGAGAGAACATAAACCAGAGAGAACGTAAACCGGAGAGAACATAAACCGGAGGCAACATAAACCTGAGAGAACATAAACCGGAGAGAACATAAACCGGAGAGAACGTAAACCGGAGAGAACATAAACCAGAGAGAACATAAACCGGAGGCAACATAAACCTGAGAGAACATAAACCAGAGAGAACATAAACTGGAGAGAACATAAACCGGAGAGAACATAAACCAGAGAGAACGTAAAACGGAGAGAACATAAACCGGAGGGAACATAAACCGGACAGAACATGAACTGGAGAGAACATAAACCAGAGAGAACATAAACCGGAGAGAACATAAACCGGAGAGAACGTAAAACGGAGAGAACATAAACCGGAGGGAACATAAACCGGACAGAACATGAACTGGAGAGAACATAAACCGGAGAGAACATAAACCAGAGAGAACATAAACCGGAGAGAACATAAACCAGAGAGAACGTAAACCGGAGAGAACGTAAACCGGAGAGAACATAAACCGGAGAGAACATAAACCGGAGAGAACGTAAACCAGAGAGAACATAAACCAGAGAGAACATAAACCGGAGAGAACATAAACCGGAGAGAACGTAAACCGGAGAGAACATAAACCGGAGAGAACATAAACCGGAGTGAACATAAACCGGAGAGAACATAAACCGGAGAGAACATAAACCAGAGAGAACATAAACCGGAGAGAATATAAACCGGAGAGAACATAAACCGGAGAGAACATAAACCAGAGAGAACATAAACCGGAGAGAATATAAACCGGAGAGAACATAAACCGGAGAGAACATAAACCAGAGAGAACATAAACCAGAGAGAACGTAAACCGGAGAGAAAGTAAACCGGAGAGAACATAAACCGGAGAGAATGTAAACCAGAGAGAACGTAAACCGGAGATAACAAAAACCGGAGAGAACGTAAACCAGAGAAAACGTAAACCGGAGAGAACGTAAACCGGAGAGAAAGCGGAGAGAACGTAAACCGGAGAGAACATAAACCGGAGAGAACATAAACCGGAGAGAACATAAACCGGAGAGAATGTAAACCAGAGAGAACGTAAACCGGAGAGAACATAAACCGGAGAGAACGTAAACCAGAGAGAAAGCGGAGAGAACGTAAACCGGAGAGAACATAAACCGGAGAGAACGTAAACCGGAGAGAACGTAAACCGGAGAGAACGTAAACCGGAGAGAACATAAACCGGAGAGAACATAAACCGGAGAGAACGTAAACCGGAGAGAACGTAAACCGGAGAGAAAGCGGAGAGAACGTAAACCGGAGAGAACATAAACCGGAGAGAACAAAAACCGGATAGAACATAAACCAGAGAGAACGTAAACCGGAGAGAAGGTAAACCGGAGAGAAGGTAAACCGGATAGAACATAAACCAGAGAGAACGTAAACCGGAGAGAAGGTAAACCGGAGAGAACATAAACCAGAGAGAACATAAACCGGAGAGAACGTAAACCGGAGAGAACATAAACCGGAGAGAACAAAAACCGGAGGGAACATAAACCAGAGAGAACGTAAACCGGAGAGAAGGTAAACCGGAGAGAACATAAACCAGAGAGAACGTAAACCGGAGAGAAGGTAAACCAGAGAGAACATAAACCGGAGAGAACATAAACCGGAGAGAACGTAAACCAGAGAGAACATAAACCAGAGAGAACGTAAACCGGAGAGAACATAAACCAGAGAGAACGTAAACCGGAGAGAAGGTAAACCAGAGAGAACATAAACCGGAGAGAACATAAACCGGATAGAACATAAACCAGAGAGAACATAAACCGGAGAGAACATAAACCGGAGAGAACATAAACCAGAGAGAACGTAAACCGGAGAGAAGGTAAACCAGAGAGAACATAAACCGGAGAGAACATAAACCGGAGAGAACGTAAACCAGAGAGAACGTAAACCGGAGAGAACGTAAACCAGAGAGAACATAAACCGGAGAGAACATAAACCAGAGAGAACGTAAACCGGAGAGAACATAAACCGGAGAGAACGTAAACCAGAGAGAACGTAAACCGGAGAGAACGTAAACCGGAGAGAACATAAACCAGGGAGAACATAAACCAGAGAGAACATAAACCGGAGAGAACATAAACCGGAGAGAACATAAACCGGAGAGAACGTAAACCGGAGAGAACATAAACCGGAGAGAACATAAACCAGAGAGAACATAAACCAGAGAGAACATAAACCAGAGAGAACGTAAACCGGAGAGAACATAAACCGGAGAGAACGTAAAACAGAGAGAACGTAAACCGGAGAGAACCTAAACCAGAGAGAACATAAACCGGAGAGAACGTAAACCGGAGAGAACGTAAACCGAAGAGAACATAAACCGGAGAGAACATAAACCAGAGAGAACATAAACCAGAGAGAACATAAACCAGAGAGAACATAAACCGGAGAGAACATAAACCAGAGAGAACATAAACCGAAGAGAACATAAACCGGAGAGAACATAAACCGGAGAGAACGTAAACCAGAGAGAACATAAACCAGAGAGACCATAAACTGGAGAGAACATAAACCAGAGAGAACATAAACCAGAGAGAACATAAGCCAGAGAGAACATAAACCAGAGAGAACATGAACCGGAGAGATCTTAAACCTGAGAGAACATAAACCGGAGAGAACATAAACCAGAGAGAACATAAACTAGAGAGAACATAAACTAGAGAGAACATAAACCGGAGAGAACATGAACCGGAGAGAGCATAAACCTGAGAGAACATAAACATGAGAGAACATAAACCAGTGAGAACATAAACCAGAGAGAACATAAACCGGAGAGAACATAAACCGGAGAGAAATTAAACCAGAGAGAACGTAAACCGGAGAGAACGTAAACCGGAGAGAACATAAACCGGAGAGAACATAAACCAGAGAGAACATAAATCAGAGAGATCATAAACCAGAGAGAACATAAACCGGAGAGAACATGAACCGGAGAGAACATAAACCGGAGAGAACATAAACCGGAGAGAACATAAACCGGAGAGAACATAAACCAGAGAGAACCTAAACCAGAGAGAACATAAACCGGAGAGAACATAAACCGGCGAGAACATAAACCGGAGAGAACATAAACCAGAGAGAACATAAACCGGAGAGAACATAAACCGGAGTGAACATTAACCGGAGAGAACGTAAACCAGAGAGAACGTAAACCGGAGAGAACATAAACCGGAGAGAACGTAAACCGGAGAGAACATAAACCGGAGAGAAAGTAAACCGGAGAGAACATGAACCGGAGAGAACATAAACCGGAGAGAACATAAACCGGAGAGAACATAAACCGGAGAGAACATAAACCGGAGAGAACGTAAACCGGAGAGAACATAAACCGGAGACAACGTAAACCAGAGAGAACGTAAACCGGAGAGAACGTAAACCGGAGAGAACATAAACCGGAGAGAACATAAACCAGAGAGAACATAAACCGGAGAGAACGTAAACCGGAGAGAACGTAAACCGGAAAGAACGTAAACCAGAGAGAACATAAACCGGAGAGAACGTGAACCGGAGAGAACATAAACCGGAGACAACGTAAACCAGAGAGAACGTAAACCGGAGAGAACGTAAACCGGAGAGAACATAAACCGGAGAGAACATAAACCAGAGAGAACATAAACCGGAGAGAACATAAACCGGAGAGAACGTAAACCGGAGAGAACATAAACCAGAGAGAACATAAACCGGAGAGAACGTAAACCGGAGAGAACGTAAACCGGAAAGAACGTAAACCAGAGAGAACGTAAACCGGAGAGAACGTAAACCGGAGAGAACATAAACCAGAGAGAACATAAACCGGAGAGAACATAAACCGGAGAGAACATAAACCGGAGAGAACATAAACCGGAGAGAACATAAACCGGAGAGAACGTAAACCGGAAAGAACGTAAACCAGAGAGAACGTAAACCGGAGAGAACGTAAACCGGAGAGAACATAAACCGGAGAGAACATAAACCGGAGAGAACATAAACCGGAGAGAACATAAACCGGAGAGAACATAAACCGGAGAGAACGTAAACCGGAGAGAACATAAACCAGAGAGAACATAAACCGGAGAGAACATAAACCGGAGAGAACATAAACCGGAGAGAACATAAACCGGAGAGAACGTAAACCGGAGAGAACATAAACCGGAGACAACGTAAACCAGAGAGAACGTAAACCGGAGAGAATGTAAACCGGAGAGAACATAAACCAGAGAGAACATAAACCGGAGAGAACATAAACCGGAGAGAACGTAAACCGGAGAGAATGTAAACCGGAGAGAACATAAACCGGAGAGAACATAAACCGGAGAGAACGTAAACCGGAGAGAACGTAAACCGGAGAGAACATAAACCGGAGAGAACATAAACCGGAGAGAACATAAACCGGAGAGAACGTAAACCAGAGAGAACATAAACCAGAGAGAACATAAACCGGAGAGAACGTAAACCGGAGAGAATGTAAACCGGAGAGAACATAAACCGGAGAGAACATAAACCGGAGAGAACGTAAACCGGAGAGAACGTAAACCGGAGAGAACATAAACCGGAGAGAACATAAACCGGAGAGAACGTAAACCGGAGAGAACATAAACCGGAGAGAACATAAACCGGAGAGAACGTAAACCGGAGAGAACGTAAACCGGAGAGAACATAAACCGGAGACAACGTAAACCAGAGAGAACGTAAACCGGAAAGAACGTAAACCGGAGAGAACATAAACCGGAGAGAACATAAACCGGAGAGAACATAAACCGGAGAGAACATAAACCGGAGAGAACATAAACCAGAGAGAACATAAACCGGAGAGAATGTGAACCGGAGAGAACGTAAACCAGAGAGAACATAAACCAGAGAGAACATAAACCAGAGAGAACGTAAACCGGAGAGAACATAAACCAGAGAGAACGTAAACCGGAGAGAACATAAACCGGAGAGAACATAAACCGGAGAGAACATAAACCGGAGAGAACTTAAACCAGAGAGAACGAAAACCGGAGAGAACGTAAACCGGAGAGACCATAAACCGGAGAGAACATAAACCGGAGAGAACATAAACCAGAGAGAACCTAAACCAGAGAGAACATAAACCGGAGAGAACATAAACCGGAGAGAACATAAAACAAAGAGAACTTAAACCGGAGAGAACATATACCGGAGAGAACATAAACCAGAGAGAACGTAAACCGGAGAGAACGTAAACCAGAGAGAACGTAAACCAGAGAGAACGTAAACCATAGAGAACATAAACCGGAGAGAACATAAACCGGAGAGAACGTAAACCAGAGAGAACGTAAACCAGAGAGAACATAAACCAGAGAGAACATAAACCAGAGAGAACATAAACCGGAGAGAACATAAACCGGAGAGAACATAAACCAGAGAGAACATAAACCGGAGAGAACGTAAACCAGAGAGAACATAAACCGGAGAGAACGTAAACCGGAGAGAAAGTAAACCAGAGAGAACATAAACCAGAGAGAACATAAACCGGAGGGAACATAAACCGGAGAGAACATAAACCAGAGAGAACGTAAACTGGAGAGAACATAAACCGGAGAGAACATAAACCAGAGAGAACAGAAACCAGAGAGAACATAAACCGGAGAGAACATAAACCAGAGAGAACGTAAACCGGAGAGAACATAAACCAGAGAGAACATAAACCAGAGAGAACATAAACCGGAGAGAACATAAACCGGAGAGAACATAAACCGGAGAGAACATAAACCAGAGAGAACATAAACCAGAGAGAACATAAACCGGAGAGAACATACACCGGAGAGAACATAAACCAGAGAGAACGTCAACCGGAGAGAACATAAACCAGAGAGAACATAAACCAGAGAGAACATAAACCAGAGAGAACGGAAACCGGAGAGAACATAAAGCGGAGAGAACGTAAACCAGAGAGAACATAAACCGGAGAGAACATAAACCGGAGAGAACATAAAGCGGAGAGAACGTAAACCAGAGAGAACGTAAACCGGAGAGAACATAAACCGGAGAGAACGTAAACCAGAGAGAACATAAACCGGAGAGAACGTAAACCGGAGAGAACGTAAACCTGAGAGAACGTAAACCGGAGAGAACATAAACCGGAGAGAACGTAAACCAGAGAGAACGTAAACCGGAGAGAACATAAACCGGAGAGAACGTAAACCAGAGAGAACGTAAACCGGAGAGAACGTAAACTGGAGAGAACGTCAACCAGAGAGAACGTAAACCGGAGAGAACGTAAACCGGAGACAACATAAACCGGAGAGAACGTAAACCGGAGAGAACGTAAACCGGAGAGAACGTAAACCGGAGAGAACATAAACCAGAGAGAACGTAAACCGGAGAGAACGTAAACCGGAGAGTACGTAAACCGGAGAGAACATAAACCGGAGAGAACATAAACCAGAGAGAACGTAAACCGGAGAGAAAGTAAACCAGAGAGAACATAAACCAGAGAGAACATAAACCGGAGAGAACATAAACCAGAGAGAACATAAACCAGAGAGAACATAAACCGGAGGGAACATAAACCGGAGAGAACATAAACCAGAGAGAACGTAAACTGGAGAAAACATAAACCGGAGAGAACATAAACCGGAGAGAACATAAACCAGAGAGAACATAAACCGGAGGGAACATAAACCGGAGAGAACATAAACCAGAGAGAACGTAAACTGGAGAAAACATAAACCGGAGAGAACACAAACCAGAGAGAACATAAACCAGAGAGAACATCAACCGGAGAGAACTTAAACCAGAGAGAACATAAACCGGAGAGAACATAAACCAGAGAGAACGTAAACCGGAGAGAACATAAACCAGAGAGAACATAAACCGGAGAGAACATAAACCGGAGAGAACATACACCGGAGAGAACATAAACCAGAGAGAACGTCAACCGGAGAGAACATAAACCGGAGAGAGCATAAACCGGAGAGAACATAAACCGGAGACAACATAAACCAGAGAGAACATAAACCAGAGAGAACGTCATCCGGAGAGAACATAAACCAGAGAGAACATAAACCAGAGAGAACGTAAACCAGAGAGAACGTAAACCGGAGATAACATAAACCGGAGAGAACGTAAACCAGAGAGAACGTAAACCAGAGAGAACGTAAACCGGAGAGAACATAAACCGGAGAGAACATAAACCAGAGAGAACGTAAACCAGAGAGAACGTAAACCGGAGAGAACATAAACCGGAGAGAACATAAACCAGAGAGAACGTAAACCGGAGAGAACATAAACCGGAGAGAACGTAAACCAGAGAGAACGTAAACCGGAGAGAACATAAACCGGAGAGAACATAAACCAGAGAGAACGTAAACCGGAGAGAACGTAAACCGGAGAGAACATAAACCAGAGAGAACATAAACCGGAGGGAACATAAACCGGAGAGAACATTAACCAGAGAGAACGTAAACTGGAGAGAACATAAACCGGAGACAACATAAACCAGAGAGAACATAAACCAGAGAGAACCTAAACTGGAGAGAACATAAACCAGAGAGAACATAAACCGGAGAGAACATAAACCAGAGAGAACGTAAACCGGAGAGAACATAAACCAGAGAGAACATAAACCAGAGAGAACATAAACCAGAGAGAACATAAACCGGAGAGAACATAAACCAGAGAGAACATAAACCGGAGAGAACAAACACCGGAGAGAACATAAACCAGAGAGAACATAAACCAGAGAGAACATAAATCAGAGAGAACATAAACCAGAGAGAACATAAACCGGAGAGAACATAAACCAGAGAGAACATAAACCGGAGAGAACATACACCGGAGAGAACATAAACCAGAGAGAACGTCAACCGGAGAGAACATAAACCTGAGAGAACGTAAACCGGAGAGAACATAAACCGGAGAGAACGTAAACCAGAGAGAACATAAACCGGAGAGAACGTAAACCGGAGAGAACATAAACCGGAGAGAACGTAAACCGGAGAGAACGTAAACCGGAGAGAACATAAACCGGAGAGAACGTAAACCGGAGAGAACGTAAACCGGAGAGAACGTAAACCAGAGAGAACGTAAACCGGAGAGAACATAAACCGGAGAGAACGTAAACCAGAGAGAACGTAAACCGGAGAGAACGTAAACCGGAGAGAACATAAACCGGAGAGAACGTAAACCGGAGAGAACGTAAACCGGAGAGAACGTAAACCGGAGAGAACGTAAACCAGAGAGAACGTAAACCGTAGAGAACGTAAACCGGAGAGAACATAAACCGGAGAGAACATAAACCGGTTAGAACGTAAACCAGAGAGAACGTAAACCAGAGAGAACGTAAACCAGAGAGAACGTAAACCGGAGATAACATAAAACGGAGAGAACGTAAACCAGAGAGAACGTAAACCAGAGAGAACGTAAACCAGAGAGAATGTAAACCGGAGAGAACATAAACCAGAGAGAACATAAACCGGAGAGAACATAAACCGGAGAGAACGTAAACCAGAGAGAACGTAAACCGGAGAGAAGGTAAACCGGAGAGAACATAAACCGGAGAGAACATAAACCAGAGAGAACGTAAACCGGAGAGAACGTAAACCGGAGAGAACGTAAACCAGAGAGAATGTAAACCGGAGAGAACGTAAACCGGAGAGAACGTAAACCGGAGAGAACATAAACCAGAGAGAACATAAACCGGAGAGAACATAAACCGGAGAGAATGTAAACCGGAGAGAACGTAAACCGGAGAGAATGTAAACCGGAGAGAACGTAAACCGGAGAGAACGTAAACCAGAGAGAACATAAACTGGAGAGAACGTAAACCGGAGAGAACGTAAACCGGAGAGAACATAAACCAGAGAGAACGTAAACCGGAGAGAACGTAAACCGGAGAGAACATAAACCGGAGAGAACATAAACCGGAGAGAACATAAACCAGAGAGAACGTAAACCGGAGAGAACATAAACCGGAGAGAACGTAAACCAGAGAGAACGTAAACCGGAGAGAACGTAAACCAGAGAGAACATAAACCGGAGAGAACATAAACCAGAGAGAACGTAAACCGGAGAGAACATAAACCGGAGAGAACGTAAACCAGAGAGAACGTAAACCGGAGAGAACGTAAACCAGAGAGAACATAAACCGGAGAGAACGTAAACCGGAGAGAACGTAAACCGAAGAGAACATAAACCGGAGAGAACGTAAACCAGAGAGAACATAAACCAGAGAGAACATAAACGAGAGAGAACATAAACCGGAGAGAACATAAACCAGAGAGAACATAAACCAGAGAGAACATAAACCGGAGAGAACATAAACCGGAGAGAACATAAACCGGAGAGAACATAAACCGGAGAGAACGTAAAACAGAGAGAACATAAACCAGAGAGAACATAAACCGGAGAGAACATAAACCAGAGAGAACATAAACCAGAGAGAACATAAACCAGAGAGAACATAAACCGGAGAGAACATGAACCGGAGAGAACATAAACCTGAGAGAACATAAACCGGAGAGAACATAAACCAGAGAGAACATAAACCAGAGGGAACATAAACCAGAGAGAACATAAACCAGAGAGAACATAAACCGAAGAGATAATGAACCGGAGAGAACATAAACCGGAGAGAATTTAAACCAGAGAGAACATAAACCGGAGAGAACGTAAACCAGAGAGAACATAAACCGGAGAGAACATAAACCGGAGAGAACGTAAAACAGAGAGAACATAAACCAGAGAGAACATAAACCAGGCAGAACATAAACCAGAGAGAACGTAAACCAGAGAGAACGTAAACCGGAGAGAACGTAAACCAGAGAGAACATAAACCAGCGAGAACATAAACCGGAGAGAACATAAACCAGAGAGAACATAAACCGGGGAGAACGTAAACCAGAGAGAACGTAAACCGGAGATAACATAAACCGGAGAGAACATAAACCGGAGAGAACGTAAACCGGAGACAACGTAAACCAGAGAGAACATAAACCGGAGAGAACGTGAACCGGAGAGAACGTAAACCGGAGAGAACGTAAACCGGAGAGAACGTAAACCGGAGAGAACATAAACCGGAGAGAACGTAAACCGGAGACAACGGAAACCAGAGAGAACATAAACCGGAGAGAACGTAAACCGGAAAGAACGTAAACCAGAGAGAACATAAACCGGAGAGAATGTGAACCGGAGAGAACGTAAACCGGAGAGAACGTAAACCGGAGAGAACATAAACCGGAGAGAACGTAAACCGGAGAGAACATAAACCGGAGAGAACGTAAACCAGAGAGAACATAAACCGGAGAGAACGTAAACCGGAGATAACATAAACCGGAGAGAACATAAACCGCAGATAACATAAACCGGAGAGAACGTGAACCGGAGAGAACGTAAACCGGAGAGAACGTAAACCGGAGAGAACATAAACCGGAGAGAACGTAAACCGGAGACAACGGAAACCAGAGAGAACATAAACCGGAGAGAACATAAACCGGAGAGAACGTAAACCGGAGAGAACGTAAACCGGAGATAACATAAACCGGAGAGAACATAAACCGCAGATAACATAAACCGGAGAGAACGTAAACCGGAGAGAACGTAAACCGGAGAGAACGTAAACCGGAGAGAACATAAACCGGAGAGAACGTAAACCAGAGAGAACATAAACCGGAGAGAACATAAACCGGAGAGAACATAAACCGGAGAGAACGTGAACCGGAGAGAGCCTAAACCAGAGAGAACATAAACCGGAGAGAACATAAACCGGAGAGAACATAAAACAAAGAGAACATTAACCGGAGAGAACATAAACCGGAGAGAACATAAAACAAATTGAACAAAAACTGGAGAGAACATATACCGGAGAGAACATAAACCAGAGAGAACGTAAACCGGAGAGAACGTAAACCAGAGAGAACGCAAACCAGAGAGAACATAAACCGGAGAGAACATAAACCGGAGAGAACGTAAACCAGAGAGAACGTAAACCAGAGAGAACATAAACCGGAGAGAACATAAACCGGAGAGAACGTAAACCAGAGAGAACGTAAACCAGAGAGAACATAAACCAGAGAGAACATAAACCAGAGAGAACATAAACCGGAGAGAACATAAACCAGAGAGAACATAAACCGGAGAGAACGTAAACCAGAGAGAACATAAACCGGAGAGAACGTAAACCGGAGAGAAAGTAAACCAGAGAGAACATAAACCAGAGAGAACATAAACCGGAGGGAACATAAACCGGAGATAACATAAACCGGAGAGAACGTAAACCAGAGAGAACGTAAACCAGAGAAAACGTAAACCGGAGAGAAGGTAAACCGGAGAGAACATAAACCGGAGAGAACATAAACCGGAGAGAACATAAACCAGAGAGAACGTAAACCGGAGAGAACGTAAACCGGAGAGAACGTAAACCAGAGAGAACGTAAACCGGAGAGAACGTAAACCGGAGAGAACGTAAACCGGAGAGAACATAAACCGGAGAGAACATAAACCGGAGAGAACGTAAACCAGAGAGAATGTAAACCGGAGAGAACGTAAACCGGAGAGAACGTAAACCAGAGAGAACATAAACTGGAGAGAACGTAAACCGGAGAGAACGTAAACCGGAGAGAACATAAATCGGAGAGAACATAAACCAGAGAGAACATAAACCAGAGAGAACATAAACCAGAGAGAACGTAAACCGGAGAGAACATAAACCGGAGAGAACGTAAACCAGAGAGAACGTAAACCGGAGAGAACGTAAACCAGAGAGAACATAAACCGGAGAGAACGTAAACCGAAGAGAACATAAACCGGAGAGAACGTAAACCAGAGAGAACATAAACCAGAGAGAACATAAACGAGAGAGAACATAAACCGGAGAGAACATAAACCAGAGAGAACATAAACCGGAGAGAACATAAACCAGAGAGAACATAAACCAGAGAGAACATAAACCAGAGAGAACATAAACCAGAGAGAACATGAACCGGAGAGAACATAAACCTGAGAGAACATAAACCGGAGAGAACATAAACCAGAGAGAACATAAACCAGAGAGAACATAAAACAGAGAGAACATAAACCAGAGAGAACATAAACCGAAGAGAACATAAACCAGATAGAACATAAACCGGAGAGAACATAAACCGGAGAGAACTTAAACCAGAGAGAACGTAAAACGGAGAGAACGTAAACCGGAGAGAACGTAAACCAGAGAGAACGTAAACCGAAGAGAACATAAACCGGAGAGAACGTAAACCAGAGAGAACATAAACCAGAGAGAACATAAACGAGAGAGAACATAAACCGGAGAGAACATAAACCAGAGAGAACATAAACCAGAGAGAACATAAACCAGAGAGAACGTAAACCGGAGAGAACATAAACCGGAGAGAACGTAAAACAGAGAGAACATAAACCAGAGAGAACATAAACCGGAGAGAACATAAACCAGAGAGAACATAAACCAGAGAGAACATAAACCAGAGAGAACATAAACCAGAGAGAACATGAACCGGAGAGAACATAAACCTGAGAGAACATAAACCGGAGAGAACATAAACCAGAGAGAACATAAACCAGAGAGAACATAAACCAGAGAGAACATAAACCAGAAAGAACATAAACCGAAGAGAACATAAACCAGAGAGAACGTAAACCGGAGAGAACATAAACCGGAGAGAACGTAAACAAGAGAGAACGTAAACCGGAGAGAACGTAAACCGGAGAGAACATAAACCGGAGAGAACGTAAACCGGAGAGAACGTAAACCGGAGAGAACGTAAACCGGAGAGAACGTAAACCAGAGAGAACGTAAACCGTAGAGAACGTAAACCGGAGAGAACATAAACCGGAGAGAACATAAACCGGAGAGAACGTAAACCAGAGAGAACGTAAACCGGAGAGAACGTAAACCGGAGAGAACGTAAACCAGAGAGAACGTAAACCGGAGATAACATAAAACGGAGAGAACGTAAACCAGAGAGAACGTAAACCAGAGAGATGTAAACCGGAGAGAACATAAACCAGAGAGAACATAAACCGGAGAGAACATAAACCGGAGAGAACGTAAACCAGAGAGAACGTAAACCGGAGAGAAGGTAAACCGGAGAGAACATAAACCGGAGAGAACATAAACCAGAGAGAACGTAAACCGGAGAGAACGTAAACCGGAGAGAACGTAAACCAGAGAGAATGTAAACCGGAGAGAACGTAAACCGGAGAGAACGTAAACCGGAGAGAACATAAACCAGAGAGAACATAAACCGGAGAGAACATAAACCGGAGAGAATGTAAACCGGAGAGAACGTAAACCGGAGAGAATGTAAACCGGAGAGAACGTAAACCGGAGAGAACGTAAACCAGAGAGAACATAAACTGGAGAGAACGTAAACCGGAGAGAACATAAACCAGAGAGAACGTAAACCGGAGAGAACGTAAACCGGAGAGAACGTAAACCGGAGAGAACATAAACCAGAGAGAACGTAAACCGGAGAGAACGTAAACCGGAGAGAACATAAACCGGAGAGAACATAAACCGGAGAGAACATAAACCAGAGAGAACGTAAACCGGAGAGAACGTAAACCGGAGAGAACATAAACCGGAGAGAACATAAACCAGAGAGAACGTAAACCGGAGAGAACATAAACCGGAGAGAACGTAAACCAGAGAGAACGTAAACCGGAGAGAACGTAAACCAGAGAGAACATAAACCGGAGAGAACGTAAACCGGAGAGAACGTAAACCGAAGAGAACATAAACCGGAGAGAACGTAAACCAGAGAGAACATAAACCAGAGAGAACATAAACGAGAGAGAACATAAACCGGAGAGAACATAAACCAGAGAGAACATAAACCAGAGAGAACATAAACCGGAGAGAACATAAACCGGAGAGAACATAAACCGGAGAGAACATAAACCGGAGAGAACGTAAAACAGAGAGAACATAAACCAGAGAGAACATAAACCGGAGAGAACATAAACCAGAGAGAACATAAACCAGAGAGAACATAAACCAGAGAGAACATAAACCGGAGAGAACATGAACCGGAGAGAACATAAACCTGAGAGAACATAAACCGGAGAGAACATAAACCAGAGAGAACATAAACCAGAGGGAACATAAACCAGAGAGAACATAAACCAGAGAGAACATAAACCGAAGAGATAATGAACCGGAGAGAACATAAACCGGAGAGAATTTAAACCAGAGAGAACATAAACCGGAGAGAACATAAACCGGAGAGAACATAAACCAGGCAGAACATAAACCAGAGAGAACGTAAACCAGAGAGAACGTAAACCGGAGAGAACGTAAACCAGAGAGAACATAAACCAGCGAGAACATAAACCGGAGAGAACATAAACCAGAGAGAACATAAACCGGGGAGAACGTAAACCAGAGAGAACGTAAACCGGAGATAACATAAACCGGAGAGAACATAAACCGGAGAGAACGTAAACCGGAGACAACGTAAACCAGAGAGAACATAAACCGGAGAGAACGTGAACCGGAGAGAACGTAAACCGGAGAGAACGTAAACCGGAGAGAACGTAAACCGGAGAGAACAAAAACCGGAGAGAACGTAAACCGGAGACAACGGAAACCAGAGAGAACATAAACCGGAGAGAACGTGAACCGGAGAGAACGTAAACCGGAGAGAACGTAAACCGGAGATAACATAAACCGGAGAGAACATAAACCGCAGATAACATAAACCGGAGAGAACGTAAACCGGAGAGAACGTAAACCGGAGAGAACGTAAACCGGAGAGAACATAAACCGGAGAGAACGTAAACCAGAGAGAACATAAACCGGAGAGAACGTGAACCGGAGAGAACGTAAACCTGAGAGAACGTAAACCGGAGAGAACATAAACCGGAGAGAACGTAAACCGGAGACAACGGAAACCAGAGAGAACATAAACCGGAGAGAACGTAAACCGGAGAGAACGTAAACCGGAGATAACATAAACCGGAGAGAACATAAACCGCAGATAACATAAACCGGAGAGAACGTAAACCGGAGAGAACGTAAACCGGAGTGAACGTAAACCGGAGAGAACATAAACCGGAGAGAACGTAAACCAGAGAGAACATAAACCGGAGAGAACATAAACCGGAGAGAACATAAACCGGAGAGAACGTGAACCGGAGAGAACCTAAACCAGAGAGAACATAAACCGGAGAGAACATAAACCGGAGAGAACATAAAACAAAGAGAACATTAACCGGAGAGAACATAAACCGGAGAGAACATAAAACAAATTGAACAAAAACTGGAGAGAACATATACCGGAGAGAACATAAACCAGAGAGAACGTAAACCGGAGAGAACGTAAACCAGAGAGAACGTAAACCAGAGAGAACATAAACCGGAGAGAACATAAACCGGAGAGAACGTAAACCAGAGAGAACGTAAACCAGAGAGAACATAAACCGGAGAGAACATAAACCGGAGAGAACGTAAACCAGAGAGAACGTAAACCAGAGAGAACATAAACCAGAGAGAACATAAACCAGAGAGAACATAAACCGGAGAGAACATAAACCAGAGAGAACATAAACCGGAGAGAACGTAAACCAGAGAGAACATAAACCGGAGAGAACGTAAACCGGAGAGAAAGTAAACCAGAGAGAACATAAACCAGAGAGAACATAAACCGGAGGGAACATAAACCGGAGATAACATAAACCGGAGAGAACGTAAACCAGAGAGAACGTAAACCAGAGAGAACGTAAACCGGAGAGAAGGTAAACCGGAGAGAACATAAACCGGAGAGAACATAAACCGGAGAGAACATAAACCAGAGAGAACGTAAACCGGAGAGAACGTAAACCGGAGAGAACGTAAACCAGAGAGAACGTAAACCGGAGAGAACGTAAACCGGAGAGAACATAAACCGGAGAGAACATAAACCGGAGAGAACGTAAACCAGAGAGAATGTAAACCGGAGAGAACGTAAACCGGAGAGAACGTAAACCAGAGAGAACATAAACTGGAGAGAACGTAAACCGGAGAGAACGTAAACCGGAGAGAACATAAACCGGAGAGAACATAAACCAGAGAGAACATAAACCAGAGAGAACATAAACCAGAGAGAACGTAAACCGGAGAGAACATAAACCGGAGAGAACGTAAACCAGAGAGAACGTAAACCGGAGAGAACGTAAACCAGAGAGAACATAAACCGGAGAGAACGTAAACCGAAGAGAACATAAACCGGAGAGAACGTAAACCAGAGAGAACATAAACCAGAGAGAACATAAACGAGAGAGAACATAAACCGGAGAGAACATAAACCAGAGAGAACATAAACCAGAGAGAACATAAACCGGAGAGAACATAAACCGGAGAGAACATAAACCGGAGAGAACGTAAAACAGAGAGAACATAAACCAGAGAGAACATAAACCGGAGAGAACATAAACCAGAGAGAACATAAACCAGAGAGAACATAAACCAGAGAGAACATAAACCAGAGAGAACATGAACCGGAGAGAACATAAACCTGAGAGAACATAAACCGGAGAGAACATAAACCAGAGAGAACATAAACCAGAGAGAACATAAAACAGAGAGAACATAAACCAGAGAGAACATAAACCGAAGAGAACATAAACCAGATAGAACATAAACCGGAGAGAACATAAACCGGAGAGCACTTAAACCAGAGAGAACGTAAAACGGAGAGAACGTAAACCGGAGAGAACGTAAACCAGAGAGAACGTAAACCGAAGAGAACATAAACCGGAGAGAACGTAAACCAGAGAGAACATAAACCAGAGAGAACATAAACGAGAGAGAACATAAACCGGAGAGAACATAAACCAGAGAGAACATAAACCAGAGAGAACATAAACCAGAGAGAACGTAAACCGGAGAGAACATAAACCGGAGAGAACGTAAAACAGAGAGAACATAAACCAGAGAGAACATAAACCGGAGAGAACATAAACCAGAGAGAACATAAACCGGAGAGAACATAAACCAGAGAGAACATAAACCAGAGAGAACATGAACCGGAGAGAACATAAACCTGAGAGAACATAAACCGGAGAGAACATAAACCAGAGAGAACATAAACCAGAGAGAACATAAACCAGAGAGAACATAAACCAGAAAGAACATAAACCAGAGAGAACAGAAACCAGAAAGAACATAAACCGAAGAGAACATAAACCAGAGAGAACATAAACCAGAGAGAACATAAACCAGAAAGAACATAAACCGAAGAGAACATAAACCAGAGAGAACATAAACCAGAGAGAACATAAACCAGAGAGAACATAAACCAGAGAGAACATAAACCAGAGAGAACATGAACCGGAGAGAACATAAACCTGAGAGAACATAAACCGGAGAGAACATAAACCAGAGAGAACATAAACCAGAGAGAACATAAACCAGAGAGAACATAAACCAGAAAGAACATAAACCGAAGAGAACATAAACCAGAGAGAACATAAACCGGAGAGAACATAAACCGGAGAGAACTTAAACCAGAGAGAACGTAAAACGGAGAGAACGTAAACCGGAGAGAACGAAAACCAGAGAGAACATAAACCGGAGAGAACATAAACCGGAGAGAACATAAACCAGGGAGAACATAAACCAGAGAGAACGTAAACCAGAGAGAACGTAAACCGGAGAGAACGTAAACCAGAGAGAACATAAACCGGAGAGAACATATACCAGAGAGAACATAAACCGGGGAGAACGTAAACCAGAGAGAACATAAACCAGAGAGAACGTAAACCGGAGACAACGTAAACCAGAGAGAACGTAAACCGGAGAGAAAGTAAACCAGAGAGAACATAAACCGGAGAGAAAGTAAACCAGAGAGAACATAAACCAGAGAGAACATAAACCGGAGAGAACATAAACCGGAGAGAACGTAAACCAGAGAGAACGTAAACCGGAGAGAACATAAACCGGAGAGAACGTAAACCAGAGAGAACGTAAACCGGAGGGAACATAAACCGGAGAGAACGTAAACCAGAGAGAACGTAAACCGGAGAGAAGGTAAACCGGAGAGAACATAAACCGGAGAGAACGTAAACCAGAGAGAACGTAAACCGGAAAGAACGTAAACCAGAGAGAACGTAAACCGGAGAGAAGGTAAACCGGAAAGAACGTAAACCGGAGAGAACATAAACCAGGGAGAACATCAACCAGAGAGAACGTAAACCAGAGAGAACGTAAACCGGAGAGAACGTAAACCAGAGAGAACATAAACCAGAGAGAACATAAACGAGAGAGAACATAAACCAGAGAGAACATAAACCGGAGAGAACATAAACCGGAGAGAACGTAAAACAGAGAGAACATAAACCAGAGAGAACATAAACCGGAGAGAACATAAACCAGAGAGAACATAAACCAGAGAGAACATAAACCGGAGAGAACATAAACCGGAGAGAACATAAACCGGAGAGAACGTAAAACAGAGAGAACATAAACCAGAGAGAACATAAACCGGAGAGAACATAAACCAGAGAGAACATAAACCAGAGAGAACATAAACCAGAGAGAACATGAACCGGAGAGAACATAAACCTGAGAGAACATAAACCGGAGAGAACATAAACCAGAGAGAACATAAACCAGAGAGAACATAAACCAGAGAGAACATAAACCAGAGAGAACATAAACCGAAGAGAACATAAACCAGAGAGAACATAAACCGGAGAGAACATAAACCAGGGAGAACATAAACCAGAGAGAACGTAAACCAGAGAGAACGTAAACCGGAGAGAACGTAAACCAGAGAGAACATAAACCGGAGAGAACGTAAACCAGAGAGAACATAAACCGGAGAGAACGTAAACCAGAGAGAACGTAAACCGGAGAGAACATAAACCAGGGAGAACATAAACCAGAGAGAACGTAAACCGGAGAGAACATAAACCGGAGAGAACATAAACCAGGGAGAACATAAACCAGAGAGAACGTAAACCAGAGAGAACGTAAACCGGAGAGAACGTAAACCAGAGAGAACATAAACCGGAGAGAACATAAACCAGAGAGAAGATAAACCGGGGAGAACGTAAACCAGAGAGAACGTAAACCGGAGACAACGTAAACCAGAGAGAACGTAAACCGGAAAGAACGTAAACCAGAGAGAACATAAACCGGAGAGAACATAAACCAGAGAGAACATAAACCAGAGAGAACGTAAAGCGGAGAGAACGTAAACCGGAGAGAACGTAAACCAGAGAGAACGTAAACCGGAGAGAACGTAAACCGGAGAGAACATAAACCGGAGAGAACGTAAACCAGAGAGAACGTAAACCGGAGAGAACATAAACCGGAGAGAACATAAACCAGAGAGAACATAAACCAGAGAGAACATAAACCAGAGAGAACATCAACCGGAGAGAACTTAAACCAGAGAGAACATAAACCGGAGAGAACATAAACCGGAGAGAACGTAAACCAGAGAGAACGTAAACCAGAGAGAACATAAACCAGAGAGAACATAAACCAGAGAGAACATAAACCGGAGAGAACATAAACCAGAGAGAACATAAACCGGAGAGAACGTAAACCAGAGAGAACATAAACCGGAGAGAACGTAAACCGGAGAGAAAGTAAACCAGAGAGAACATAAACCAGAGAGAACATAAACCGGAGGGAACATAAACCGGAGATAACATAAACCGGAGAGAACGTAAACCAGAGAGAACGTAAACCAGAGAGAACGTAAACCAGAGAGAATGTAAACCGGAGAGAACGTAAACCGGAGAGAACGTAAACCAGAGAGAACATAAACCGGAGAGAACATAAACCAGAGAGAACATAAACCGGAGAGAACGTAAACCAGAGAGAACATAAACCGGAGAGAACGTAAACCGGAGAGAAAGTAAACCAGAGAGAACATAAACCAGAGAGAACATAAACCGGAGGGAACATAAACCGGAGATAACATAAACCGGAGAGAACGTAAACCAGAGAGAACATAAACCGGAGAGAACGTAAACCAGAGAGAATGTAAACCGGAGAGAACGTAAACCGGAGAGAACGTAAACCAGAGAGAACATAAACCGGAGAGAACGTAAACCGGAGAGAACATAAACCGGAGAGAACATAAACCAGAGAGAACATAAACCAGAGAGAACATAAACCAGAGAGAACGTAAACCGGAGAGAACATAAACCGGAGAGAACGTAAACCAGAGAGAACGTAAACCGGAGAGAACGTAAACCAGAGAGAACATAAACCAGAGAGAACGTAAACCGAAGAGAACATAAACCGGAGAGAACGTAAACCAGAGAGAACATAAACCAGAGAGAACATAAACGAGAGAGAACATAAACCGGAGAGAACATAAACCGGAGAGAACGTAAAACAGAGAGAACATAAACCAGAGAGAACATAAACCGGAGAGAACATAAACCAGAGAGAACATAAACCAGAGAGAACATAAACCAGAGAGAACATAAACCAGAGAGAACATGAACCGGAGAGAACATAAACCTGAGAGAACATAAACCGGAGAGAACATAAACCAGAGAGAACATAAACCAGAGAGAACATAAACCAGAGAGAACATAAACCTGAGAGAACATAAACCGAAGAGAACATAAACCAGAGAGAACATAAACCGGAGAGAACATAAACCGGAGAGAACTTAAACCAGAGAGAACGTAAAACGGAGAGAACGTAAACCGGAGAGAACGTAAACCAGAGAGAACATAAACCGGAGAGAACGTAAACCAGAGAGAACATAAACCGGAGAGAACATAAACCAGGGAGAACATAAACCAGAGAGAACGTAAACCAGAGAGAACGTAAACCAGAGAGAACATAAACCGGAGAGAACATAAACCAGAGAGAACATAAACCGGGGAGAACGTAAACCAGAGAGAACGTAAACCAGAGAGAACATAAACCGGAGAGAACATAAACCGGAGAGAACGTAAACCGGAGACAACGTAAACCTGAGAGAACATAAACCGGAGAGAACATAAACCAGAGAGAACGTAAAGCGGAGAGAACGTAAACCGGAGAGAACATAAACCGGAGAGAACATAAACCGCAGATAACATAAACCGGAGAGAACGTAAACCGGAGAGAACGTAAACCGGAGAGAACGTAAACCGGAGAGAACATAAACCGGAGAGAACGTAAACCGGAGAGAACATAAACCGGAGACAACGTAAACCAGAGAGAACGTAAACCGGAGAGAACATAAACCGGAGAGAACATAAACCGGAGAGAACGTAAAACAGAGAGAATATAAACCAGAGAGAACATAAACCGGAGAGTACATAAACCAGAGAGAACATAAACCAGAGAGAACATAAACCAGAGAGAACATAAACCAGAGAGAACATGAACCGGAGAGAACATAAACCTGAGAGAACATAAACCGGAGAGAACATAAACCAGAGAGAACATAAACCAGAGAGGACATAAACCAGAGAGGACATAAACCGGAGAGAACGTAAACCGGAGACAACGTAAACCAGAGAGAACGTAAACCGGAAAGAACGTAAACCAGAGAGAACATAAACCGGAGAGAACATAAACCGGAGACAACGTAAACCAGAGAGAACGTAAACCGGAAAGAACGTAAACCGGAGAGAACGTAAACCGGAGACAACGTAAACCAGAGAGAACGTAAACCGGAAAGAACGTAAACCAGAGAGAACATAAACCGGAGAGAACATAAACCGGAGAGAACATAAACCGGAGAGAACATAAAACAAAGAGAACATTAACCGGAGAGAACGTAAACCGGAGAGAACATAAAACAAAGAGAACATTAACCGGAGAGAACGTAAACCGGAGAGAACATAAAACAAATTGAACATAAACCGGAGAGAACGTAAACCGGAGAGAACGTAAACCAGAGAGAACGTAAACCAGAGAGAACATAAACCGGAGAGAACATAAACCGGAGAGAACGTAAACCAGAGAGAACATAAACCGGAGAGAACATAAACCGGAGAGAACGTAAACCAGAGAGAACGTAAACCAGAGAGAACATAAACCAGAGAGAACATAAACCAGAGAGAACATAAACCGGAGAGAACGTAAACCGGAGAGAAAGTAAACCAGAGAGAACATAAACCAGAGAGAACATAAACCGGAGGGAACATAAACCGGAGATAACATAAACCGGAGAGAACGTAAACCAGAGAGAACATAAACCGGAGAGAACATAAACCAGAGAGAACATAAACCGGAGAGAACGTAAACCAGAGAGAACATAAACCGGAGAGAACGTAAACCGGAGAGAAAGTAAACCAGAGAGAACATAAACCAGAGAGAACATAAACCGGAGGGAACATAAACCGGAGATAACATAAACCGGAGAGAACGTAAACCAGAGAGAACGTAAACCAGAGAGAACGTAAACCGGAGAGAAGGTAAACCGGAGAGAACATAAACCGGAGAGAACATAAACCGGAGAGAACGTAAACCAGAGAGAACGTAAACCGGAGAGAACGTAAACCGGAGAGAACGTAAACCAGAGAGAACGTAAACCGGAGAGAACGTAAACCGGAGAGAACATAAACCGGAGAGAACATAAACCGGAGAGAACGTAAACCAGAGAGAATGTAAACCGCAGAGAACGTAAACCGGAGAGAACGTAAAGCAGAGAGAACATAAACTGGAGAGAACGTAAACCGGAGAGAACATAAACCAGAGAGAACATGAACCGGAGAGAACATAAACCTGAGAGAACATAAACCGGAGAGAACATAAACCAGAGAGAACATAAACCAGAGAGAACATAAACCAGAGAGAACATAAACCAGAGAGAACATAAACCGAAGAGAACATAAACCAGAGAGAACATAAACCGGAGAGAACATAAACCGGAGAGAACTTAAACCAGAGAGAACGTAAAACGGAGAGAACGTAAACCGGAGAGAACATAAACCGGAGAGAACTTAAACCAGAGAGAACATAAACCGGAGAGAACGTAAACCAGAGAGAACATAAACCGGAGAGAACATAAACCAGGGAGAACATAAACCAGAGAGAACGTAAACCAGGTAGAACGTAAACCGGAGAGAACGTAAACCAGAGAGAACATAAACCGGAGAGAACATAAACCGGGGAGAACGTAAACCAGAGAGAACGTAAACCGGAGACAACGTAAACCAGAGAGAACGTAAACCGGAGAGAACATAAATCAGAGAGAACGTAAAGCGGAGAGAACGTAAACCGGAGAGAACGTAAACCAGAGAGAACATAAACCGGAGAGAACATAAATCAGAGAGAACGTAAAGCGGAGAGAACATAAACCGGAGACAACGTAAACCAGAGAGAACATAAACCGGAGAGAACATAAATCAGAGAGAACGTAAAGCGGAGAGAACGTAAACCGGAGAGAACGTAAACCAGAGAGAACATAAACCGGAGAGAACATAAATCAGAGAGAACGTAAAGCGGAGAGAACATAAACCGGAGAGAACGTAAACCGGAGAGAACGTAAACCGGAGAGAACATAAACCGGAGAGAACGTAAACCAGAGAGAACGTAAACCGGAGAGAACGTAAACCGGAGAGAAAGTAAACCAGAGAGAACATAAACCGGAGAGAACATAAACCAGAGAGAACATCAACCGGAGAGAACTTAAACCAGAGAGAACATAAACCGGAGAGAACATAAACCGGAGAGAACATAAACCGGAGAGAACGTAAACCAGAGAGAACGTAAACCAGAGAGAACATAAACCAGAGAGAACATAAACCAGAGAGAACATAAACCGGAGAGAACATAAACCAGAGAGAACATAAACCGGAGAGAACGTAAACCAGAGAGAACATAAACCGGAGAGAACGTAAACCGGAGAGAAAGTAAACCAGAGAGAACATAAACCAGAGAGAACATAAACCGGAGGGAACATAAACCGGAGATAACATAAACCGGAGAGAACGTAAACCAGAGAGAACGTAAACCAGAGAGAACGTAAACCGGAGAAAAGGTAAACCGGAGAGAACATAAACCGGAGAGAACATAAACCAGAGAGAACGTAAACCGGAGAGAACGTAAACCGGAGAGAACGTAAACCAGAGAGAACGTAAACCGGAGAGAACGTAAACCGGAGAGAACATAAACCGGAGAGAACATAAACCGGAGAGAACGTAAACCAGAGAGAATGTAAACCGGAGAGAACGTAAACCGGAGAGAACGTAAACCAGAGAGAACATAAACCGGAGAGAACGTAAACCGGAGAGAACGTAAACCGGAGAGAACATAAACCGGAGAGAACATAAACCAGAGAGAACATAAACCAGAGAGAACATAAACCAGAGAGAACGTAAACCGGAGAGAACATAAACCGGAGAGAACGTAAACCAGAGAGAACGTAAACCGGAGAGAACGTAAACCAGAGAGAACATAAACCGGAGAGAACGTAAACCGGAGAGAACGTAAACCGAAGAGAACATAAACCGGAGAGAACGTGAACCAGAGAGAACATAAACCAGAGAGAACATAAACGAGAGAGAACATAAACCGGAGAGAACATAAACCAGAGAGAACATAAACCAGAGAGAACATAAACCGGAGAGAACATAAACCGGAGAGAACATAAACCGGAGAGAACGTAAAACAGAGAGAATATAAACCAGAGAGAACATAAACCGGAGAGTACATAAACCAGAGAGAACATAAACCAGAGAGAACATAAACCAGAGAGAACATAAACCAGAGAGAACATGAACCGGAGAGAACATAAACCTGAGAGAACATTAACCGGAGAGAACATAAACCAGAGAGAACATAAACCAGAGAGAACATAAACCAGAGAGAACATAAACCAGAGAGAACGTAAACCGAAGAGAACATAAACCAGAGAGAACGTAAACCGGAGAGAACATAAACCGGAGAGAACTTAAACCAGAGAGAACATAAACCAGAGAGAACATAAACCTGAGAGAACATAAACCGGAGAGAACATAAACCAGAGAGAACATAAACCAGAGAGAACATAAACCGAAGAGAACATAAACCAGAGAGAACATAAACCGGAGAGAACGTAAAACGGAGAGAACGTAAACCGGAGAGAACGTAAACCAGAGAGAACATAAACCGGAGAGAACGTAAACCAGAGAGAACATAAACCGGAGAGAACATAAACCAGGGAGAACATAAACCAGAGAGAACGTAAACCAGAGAGAACGTAAACCGGAGAGAACGTAAACCAGAGAGAACATAAACTGGAGAGAACATAAACCAGAGAGAACATAAACCGGGGAGAACGTAAACCAGAGAGAACGTAAACCGGAGACAACGTAAACCAGAGAGAACGTAAACCAGAAAGAACGTAAACCAGAGAGAACATAAACCGGAGAGAACATAAACCTGAGAGAACGTAAAGCGGAGAGAACGTAAACCGGAGAGAACGTAAACCAGAGAGAACGTAAACCGGAGAGAACGTAAACCGGAGAGAACATAAACCGGAGAGAACGTAAACCAGAGAGAACGTAAACCAGAGAGAACGTAAACCGGAGAGAAAGTAAACCAGAGAGAACATAAACCGGAGAGAACATAAACCAGAGAGAACATCAACCGGAGAGAACTTAAACCAGAGAGAACATAAACCGGAGAGAACATAAACCAGAGAGAACGTAAACCGGAGAGAACATAAACCGGAGAGAACATAAACCGGAGACAACATAAACCGGAGAGAACATAAACCAGAGAGAACATAAACCGGAGAGAACAAAAACCGGAGAGAACATAAACCGGAGAGAACATAAACAGGAAAGAGCATAAACCGGAGAGAACATAAACCGGAGACAACATAAACCAGAGAGAACATAAATCGGAGAGAACATAAACCAGAGAGAACATAAATCGGAGAGAACATACACCGGAGAGAACATAAACCAGAGAGAACGTCAACCGGAGAGAACATAAACCAGAGAGAACATAAACCAGAGAGAACATAAACCAGAGAGAACGTAAACCGGAGAGAACATAAACCAGAGAGAACATAAACCAGAGAGAACATAAACCAGAGAGAACGTAAACCGGAGAGAACATAAAGCGGAGAGAACGTAAACCAGAGAGAACGTAAACCGGAGAGAACATAAACCGGAGAGAACATAAACCTGAGAGAACATAAACCAGATAGAACATAAATCGGAGAGAACATACACCGGAGAGAACATAAACCAGAGAGAACGTCAACCGGAGAGAACATAAACCAGAGAGAACATAAACCAGAGAGAACATAAACCGGAGAGAACGTAAACCAGAGAGAACGTAAACCGGAGAGAACGTAAACCGGAGAGAACATAAACCGGAGAGAACATAAACCGGAGAGAACGTAAACCAGAGAGAACGTAAACCGGAGAGAACGTAAACCGGAGAGAACGTAAACCAGAGAGAACGTAAACCGGAGATAACATAAACCGGAGAGAACGTAAACCAGAGAGAACGTAAACCAGAGAGAACGTAAACCGGAGAGAAGGTAAACCGGAGAGAACATAAACCGGAGAGAACATAAACCAGAGAGAACGTAAACCGGAGAGAACGTAAACCGGAGAGAACGTAAACCAGAGAGAACGTAAACCGGAAAGAACGTAAACCGGAGAGAACGTAAACCGGAGAGAACATAAACCGGAGAGAACATAAACCGGAGAGAACGTAAACCAGAGAGAACGTAAACCGGAGAGAACGTAAACCGGAGAGAACGTTAACCAGAGAGAACATAAACCGGAGAGAACGTAAACCGGAGAGATCGTAAACCAGAGAGAACATAAACCGGAGAGAACATAAACCAGAGAGAACATAATCCAGAGAGAACATAAACCAGAGAGAACGTAAACCGGAGAGAACATAAACCGGAGAGAACGTAAACCAGAGAGAACGTAAACCGGAGAGAACGTAAACCAGAGAGAACATAAACCAGAGAGAACATAAACGAGAGAGAACATAAACCGGAGAGAACGTAAACCGGAGAGAACGTAAACCGAAGAGAACATAAACCGGAGAGAACGTAAACCAGAGAGAACATAAACCAGAGAGAACATAAACGAGAGAGAACATAAACCAGAGAGAACATAAACCTGAGAGAACATAAACCGGAGAGAACATAAACCGGAGAGAACATAAACCGGAGAGAACAAAAACCGGAGAGAACGTAAACCAGAGAGAACATAAACCAGAGAGAACATAAACCGGAGAGAACATAAACCGGAGAGAACATAAACCGGAGAGAACATAAACCAGAGAGAACATAAACCGGAGAGAACGTAAACCGGAGAGAACATAAACCGGAGAGAACATAAACCGGAGAGAACATAAACCAGAGAGAACATAAACCTGAGAGAACATAAACCAGAGAGAACATAAACCGGAGAGAACATAAACCAGAGAGAACCTAAACCGGAGAGAACATAAACCGGAGAGAACATAAACCGGAGAGAACATAAACCAGAGAGAACATAAACCGGAGAGAACATAAACCGGAGAGAACATAAACCTGAGAGAACATAAACCAGAGAGAACATAAACCAGAGAGAACGTAAACCGGAGAGAACGTAAACCGGAGAGAACATAAACCGGAGAGAACGTAAACCGGAGAGAACGTAAACCGGAGAGAACATAAACCGGAGAGAACATAAACCGGAGAGAACGTAAACCAGAGAGAACGTAAACCGGAGAGAACGTAAACCGGAGAGAACGTAAACCAGAGAGAACATAAACCAGAGAGAACGTAAACCGGAGAGAAGGTAAACCGGAGAGAACATAAACCGGAGAGAACATAAACCGGAGAGAACATAAACCAGAGAGAACGTAAACCGGAGAGAACGTAAACCGGAGAGAACATAAACCGGAGAGAATATAAACCGGAGAGAACGTAAACCGGAGATAACATAAACCGGAGAGAACGTAAACCAGAGAGAATGTAAACCGGAGAGAACGTAAACCAGAGAGAACATAAACCAGAGAGAACATAAACCAGAGAGAACGTAAACCGGAGAGAACATAAACCGGAGAGAACGTAAACCAGAGAGAACGTAAACCAGAGAGAACATAAACCAGAGAGAACATAAACCGGAGAGAACGTAAACCGGAGAGAACGTAAACCAAAGAGAACATAAACCGGAGAGAACGTAAACCAGAGAGAACATAAACGAGAGAGAACATAAACCGGAGAGAACATAAACCAGAGAGAACATAAACGAGAGAGAACATAAACCGGAGAGAACATAAACCAGAGAGAACATAAACCGGAGAGAACATAAACCGGAGAGAACATAAACCGGAGAGAACATAAACCGGAGAGAACATAAACCGGAGAGAACGTAAACCAGAGAGAACATAAACCGGAGAGAACATAAACCGGGGAGAACATAAACCAGAGAGAACGTAAACCAGAGAGAACGTAAACCGGAGAGAACGTAAACCAGAGAGAACATAAACCAGCGAGAACATAAAGCGGAGAGAACATAAACCAGAGAGAACATAAACCGGAGAGAACGTAAACCAGAGAGAACGTAAACCGGAGAGAACATAAACCGGAGAGAACATAAACCGGAGAGAACATAAACCGGAGAGAACGTAAACCGGAGAGAACGTAAACCGGAGACAAAGTAAACCAGAGAGAACGTGAACCGGAGAGAACGTAAACCGGAGAGAACGTAAACCGGAGAGAACATAAACCGGAGAGAACATAAACCGGAGAGAACGTAAACCGGAGAGAACATAAACCGGAGAGAACGTGAACCGGAGAGAACCTAAACCAGAGAGAACATAAACCGGAGAGAACATAAACCGGAGAGAACATAAAACAAAGAGAACATAAACCGGAGAGAACATAAACCAGAGTGAACATAAACCAGAGAGAACATAAACCGAAGAGAACATAAACCAGAGAGAACATAAACCGGAGAGAACGTAAAACGGAGAGAACGTAAACCGGAGAGAACGTAAACCAGAGAGAACATAAACCAGAGAGAACGTAAACCAGAGAGAACATAAACCGGAGAGAACATAAACCAGGGAGAACATAAACCAGAGAGAACGTAAACCAGAGAGAACGTAAACCGGAGAGAACGTAAACCAGAGAGAACATAAACCGGAGAGAACATAAACCAGAGAGAACATAAACCGGGGAGAACGTAAACCAGAGAGAACGTAAACCGGAGACAACGTAAACCAGAGAGAACGTAAACCAGAAAGAACGTAAACCAGAGAGAACATAAACCGGTGAGAACATAAACCTGAGAGAACGTAAAGCGGAGAGAACGTAAACCGGAGAGAACGTAAACCAGAGAGAACGTAAACCAGAGAGAACGTAAACCGGAGAGAACGTAAACCAGAGAGAACATAAACCAGAGAGAACATAAACCGAAGAGAACATAAACCAGAGAGAACATAAACCGGAGAGAACGTAAAACGGAGAGAACGTAAACCGGAGAGAACGTAAACCAGAAAGAACATAAACCGGAGAGAACGTAAACCAGAGAGAACATAAACCGGAGAGAACATAAACCAGGGAGAACATAGACCAGAGAGAACATAAACCGGAGAGAACGTAAACTAGAGAGAACGTAAACCGGAGAGAACGTAAACCAGAGAGAACATAAACCGGAGAGAACATAAACCAGAGAGAACATAAACCGGGGAGAACGTAAACCAGAGAGAACATAAACCGGAGAGAACATAAACCAGAGAGAACATAAACCGGAGAGAACATAAACCAGGGAGAACATAGACCAGAGAGAACATAAACCGGAGAGAACGTAAACTAGAGAGAACGTAAACCGGAGAGAACGTAAACCAGAGAGAACATAAACCGGAGAGAACATAAACCAGAGAGAACATAAACCGGGGAGAACGTAAACCAGAGAGAACATAAACCGGAGAGAACATAAACCAGAGAGAACGTAAACCAGAAAGAACGTAAACCAGAGAGAACATAAACCGGAGAGAACATAAACCTGAGAGAACGTAAAGCGGAGAGAACGTAAACCGGAGAGAACGTAAACCAGAGAGAACGTAAACCGGAGAGAACGTAAACCGGAGAGAACATAAACCGGAGAGAACGTAAACCAGAGAGAACGTAAACCAGAGAGAACGTAAACCGGAGAGAAAGTAAACCAGAGAGAACATAAACCGGAGAGAACATAAACCAGAGAGAACATCAACCGGAGAGAACTTAAACCAGAGAGAACATAAACCGGAGAGAACATAAACCAGAGAGAACGTAAACCGGAGAGAACATAAACCGGAGAGAACATAAACCGGAGACAACATAAACCGGAGAGAACATAAACCAGAGAGAACATAAACCGGAGAGAACATAAACCGGAAACAACATAAACCAGAGAGAACATAAATCGGAGAGAACATAAACCAGAGAGAACATAAATCGGAGAGAACATACACCGGAGAGAACATAAACCAGAGAGAACGTCAACCGGAGAGAACATAAACCAGAGAGAACATAAACCAGAGAGAACATAAACCAGAGAGAACGTAAACCGGAGAGAACATAAACCAGAGAGAACATAAACCAGAGAGAACATAAACCAGAGAGAACGTAAACCGGAGAGAACATAAAGCGGAGAGAACGTAAACCAGAGAGAACGTAAACCGGAGATAACATAAACCGGAGAGAACATAAACCTGAGAGAACATAAACCAGAGAGAACATAAATCGGAGAGAACATACACCGGAGAGAACATAAACCAGAGAGAACGTCAACCGGAGAGAACATAAACCAGAGAGAACATAAACCAGAGAGAACATAAACCGGAGAGAACGTAAACCAGAGAGAACGTAAACCGGAGAGAACGTAAACCGGAGAGAACATAAACCGGAGAGAACATAAACCGGAGAGAACGTAAACCAGAGAGAACGTAAACCGGAGAGAACGTAAACCGGAGAGAACGTAAACCAGAGAGAACGTAAACCGGAGATAACATAAACCGGAGAGAACGTAAACCAGAGAGAACGTAAACCAGAGAGAACGTAAACCGGAGAGAAGGTAAACCGGAGAGAACATAAACCGGAGAGAACATAAACCAGAGAGAACGTAAACCGGAGAGAACGTAAACCGGAGAGAACGTAAACCAGAGAGAACGTAAACCGGAAAGAACGTAAACCGGAGAGAACGTAAACCGGAGAGAACGTAAACCGGAGAGAACATAAACCGGAGAGAACGTAAACCAGAGAGAACGTAAACCGGAGAGAACGTAAACCGGAGAGAACGTAAACCAGAGAGAACATAAACCGGAGAGAACGTAAACCGGAGAGAACGTAAACCGGAGAGAACATAAACCGGAGAGAACATAAACCAGAGAGAACATAATCCAGAGAGAACATAAACCAGAGAGAACGTAAACCGGAGAGAACGTAAACCGGAGAGAACATAAACCGGAGAGAACGTAAACCAGAGAGAACGTAAACCGGAGAGAACGTAAACCAGAGAGAACATAAACCGGAGAGAACGTAAACCGGAGAGAACGTAAACCGAAGAGAACATAAACCGGAGAGAACGTAAACCAGAGAGAACATAAACCAGAGAGAACATAAACGAGAGAGAACATAAACCGGAGAGAACATAAACCTGAGAGAACATAAACCGGAGAGAACATAAACCGGAGAGAACATAAACCGGAGAGAACGAAAACCGGAGAGAACGTAAAACAGAGAGAACATAAACCAGAGAGAACATAAACCGGAGAGAACATAAACCGGAGAGAACATAAACCGGAGAGAACATAAACCAGAGAGAACATAAACCGGAGAGAACGTAAACCGGAGAGAACGTAAACCGGAGAGAACATAAACCGGAGAGAACATAAACCAGAGAGAACATAAACCTGAGAGAACATAAACCAGAGAGAACATAAACCGGAGAGAACATAAACCAGAGAGAACCTAAACCGGAGAGAACATAAACCAGAGAGAACATAAACCGGAGAGAACATAAACCGGAGAGAACATAAACCTGAGAGAACATAAACCAGAGAGAACATAAACCAGAGAGAACATAAACCAGAGAGAACGTAAACCGGAGAGAACCTAAACCGGAGAGAACATAAACCGGAGAGAACGTAAACCGGAGAGAACATAAACCGGAGAGAACGTGAACCAGAGAGAACATAAACCGGAGAGAACGTGAACCGGAGAGAACCTAAACCAGAGAGAACATAAACCGGAGAGAACATAAACCGGAGAGAACATAAAACAAAGAGAACATTAACCGGAGAGAACATAAACCGGAGAGAACATAAAACAAATTGAACATAAACCGGAGAGAACATAAACCAGAGAGAACGTAAACTGGAGAGAACTTAAACCAGAGAGAACGTAAACCAGAGAGAACATAAACCGGAGAGAACATAAACCGGAGAGAACGTAAACCAGAGAGAACATAAACCGGAGAGAACATAAACCGGAGAGAACGTAAACCAGAGAGAACGTAAACCAGAGAGAACATAAACCAGAGAGAACATAAACCAGAGAGAACATAAACCGGAGAGAACATAAACCGGAGAGAACATAAACCGGAGAGAACATAAACCAGAGAGAACATAAACCGGAGAGAACATAATCCGGAGAGAACGTAAACCAGAGAGAACGTAAACCAGTGAGAACATAAACCAGAGAGAACATAAACCGGAGAGAACATAAACCGGAGAGAACATAAGCCGGAGAGAACATAAACCGGAGAGAACGTAAACCAGAGAGAACATAAACCGGAGAGAACGTAAACCGGAGAGAAAGTAAACCAGAGAGAACATAAACCAGAGAGAACATAAACCGGAGGGAACATAAACCGGAGAGAACATAAACCAGAGAGAACGTAAACTGGAGAGAACATAAACCGGAGAGAACATAAACCAAAGAGAACATAAACCAGAGAGAACATAAACCGGAGAGAACATAAACCAGAGAGAACATAAACTGGAGAGAACATAAACCAGAGAGAACATAAACCGGAGAGAACATAAACCGGAGAGAACGTAAACCAGAGAGAACATAAACCAGAGAGAACATAAACCAGAGAGAACATAAACCGGAGAGAACATAAACCGGAGAGAACATAAACAAGAGAGAACGTAAACCGGAGAGAACATAAAACAAAGAGAACATAAACCGGAGAGAACATAAACCGGAGAGAACATAAACCGAAGAGAACATAAACCGGAGAGAACATAAACCTGAGAGAACGTAAACCAGAGAGAACATAAACCGGAGAGAACATAAACCAGAGAGAACATAAACCGGAGAGAACATAAACCGGAGAGAACATAAACCGGAGAGAACATAAACCAGAGAGAACATAAACCGGAGAGAACATAAAACAAAGAGAACATAAACTGGAGAGAACATAAACCGAAGAGAACATAAACCGGAGAGAACGTAAACCAGAGAGAACATAAACCTGAGAGAACGTAAACCGGAGAGAACATAAACCAGAGAGAACGTAAACCAGAGAGAACATAAACCGGAGAGAACGTAAACCGGAGAGAACGTAAACCAGAGAGAAAGTAAACCAGAGAGAACGTAAACCAGAGAGAACATCAACCGGAGAGAACATAAACCGGAGAGAACGTAAACCAGAGAGAACATAAACCGGAGAGAACATAAACCGGAGAGAACGTAAACCAGAGAGAACGTAAACCAGAGAGAACATAAACCAGAGAGAACATAAACCAGAGAGAACATAAACCGGAGAGAACATAAACCGGAGAGAACATAAACCGGAGAGAACGTAAACCAGAGAGAACATAAACCGGAGAGAACGTAAACCGGAGAGAAAGTAAACCAGAGAGAACATAAACCAGAGAGAACATAAACCGGAGGGAACATAAACCGGAGAGAACATAAACCAGAGAGAACGTAAACTGGAGAGAACATAAACCGGAGAGAACATAAACCGGAGAGAACATAAACCAGAGAGAACATAATCCAGAGAGAACATAAACCGCAGAGAACATAAACCAGAGAGAACATAAACCGGAGAGAACATAAACCAGAGAGAACGTAAACCGGAGAGAACATAAACCAGAGAGAACATAAACCAGAGAGAACATAAACCGGAGAGAACATAAACCAGAGAGAACGTAAACCGGAGAGAACATAAACCAGAGAGAACAAACACCGGAGAGAACATAAACCGGAGAGAACATAAACCGGAGAGAACATAAACCAGAGAGAACATAAACCAGAGAGAACGTAAACCGGAGAGAACATAAACCGGAGAGAACATAAACCAGAGAGAACGTAAACCGGAGACTACATAAAGCGGATAGAACGTAAACTGGAGAGAACATAAACCGGAGAGAACGTAAACCAGAGAGAACATAAACCGGAGAGAACATAAACCGGAGAGAACGTAAACCAGAGAGAACATAAACCAGAGAGAACATAAACCAGAGAGAACATAAACCAGAGAGAACGTAAACCGGAGACTACATAAACCGGAGAGAACGTAAACTGGAGAGAACATAAACTGGAGAGAACGTAAACCAGAGAGAACATAAACCGGAGAGAACATAAACCGGAGAGAACGTAAACCAGAGAGAACGTAAACCGGAGATAACATAAACCGGAGAGAACGTAAACCAGAGAGAACATAAACCAGAGAGAACGTAAACCGGAGAGAACGTAAACCAGAGAGAACGTAAACCGGAGATAACATAAACCGGAGAGAACGTAAACCGGAGAGAACGTAAACCGGGGACAACGTAAACCAGAGAGAACGTAAACCAGAAAGAACGTAAACCAGAGAGAACATAAACCGGAGAGAACGTGAACCGGAGAGAACGTAAACCGGAGAGAACGTAAACCGGAGAGACCATAAACCGGAGAGAACATAAACCGGAGAGAACATAAACCGGAGAGAACATAAAACAAAGAGAACATTAACCGGAGAGAACATAAACCGGAGAGAACGTAAACCGGAGAGAACGTAAACCGGAGAGAACGTAAACTGGAGAGAACGTAAACCGGATAGAACATAAACCAGAGAGAACGTAAACCGGAGAGAACATAAACCGGAGAGAACATAAAACAAAGAGAACATTAACCAGAGAGAACATAAACCGGAGAGAACGTAAACCGGAGAGAACGTAAACCGGAGAGAACATAAACCGGAGAGAACATAAACCAGAGAGAACATAAACCGGAGAGAACATAAACCGGAGAGAACATAAAACAAAGAGAACATTAACCGGAGAGAACATAAACCGGAGAGAACGTAAACCGGAGAGAACGTAAACCGGAGAGAACGTAAACTGGAGAGAACGTAAACCGGAGAGAACGTAAACCGGAGAGAACGTAAACTGGAGAGAACGTAAACTGGAGAGAACATAAACCGGAGAGAACGTAAACCGGAAAGAACGTAAACCGGAGAGAACATAAACCGGAGAGAACGTAAACTGGAGAGAACATAAACCGGAGAGAACATAAAACAAAGAGAACATTAACCGGAGAGAACATAAACCGGAGAGAACGTAAACCGGAGAGAACGTAAACCGGAGAGAACGTAAACTGGAGAGAACGTAAACCAGAGAGAACGTAAACTGGAGAGAACATAAACCGGAGAGAACATAAACCGGAGAGAACGTAAACTGGAGAGAACGTAAACCGGAAAGAACGTAAACCGGAGAGAACATAAACCGGAGAGAACATAAACCAGAGAGAACGTAAACCGGAGAGAACGTAAACCGGAGAGAACGTAAACTGGAGAGAACGTAAACCAGAGAGAACATAAACCGGAGAGAACATAAACCGGAGAGAACGTAAACTGGAGAGAACATAAACCGGAGAGAACATAAACCGGAGAGAACGTAAACTGGAGAGAACGTAAACCGGAAAGAACGTAAACCGGAGAGAACATAAACCGGAGAGAACGTAAACTGGAGAGAACATAAACCGGAGAGAACAATAACCGGAGAGAACGTAAACTGGAGAGAACATAAACCGGAGAGAACATAAACCGGAGAGAACGTAAACTGGAGAGAACGTAAACTGGAGAGAACGTAAACCGGAGAGAACATAAACCGGAGAGAACATAAACCGGAGAGAACGTAAACTGGAGAGAACGTAAACTGGAGAGAACGTAAACCAGAGAGAACATAAACCGGAGAGAACGTAAACCGGAAAGAACGTAAACCAGAGAGAACATAAACCGGAGAGAACATAAACCGGAGAGAACATAAACCGGAGAGAACGTAAACTGGAGAGAACGTAAACTGGAGAGAACGTAAACCAGAGAGAACATAAACCGGAGAGAACGTAAACCGGAGAGAACATAAACCGGAGAGAACATAAACCAGAGAGAACATAAACCGGAGAGAACATAAACCGGAGAGAACATAAAACAAAGAGAACATTAACCGGAGAGAACATAAACCGGAGAGAACATAAAACGAATTGAACATAAACCGGAGAGAACATATACCGGAGAGACCGTAAACCAGAGAGAACATAAACCGGAGAGAACGTAAGCCAGAGAGAACGTAAACCAGAGAGAACATAAACCGGAGAGAACATAAACCGGAGAGAACGTAAACCAGAGAGAACATAAACCGGAGAGAACATAAACCGGAGAGAACGTAAACCAGAGAGAACGTAAACCAGAGAGAACATAAACCAGAGAGAACATAAACCAGAGAGAACATAAACCGGAGAGAACATAAACCGGAGAGAACATAAACCGGAGAGAACGTAAACCAGAGAGAACATAAACCGGAGAGAACGGAAACCGGAGAGAAAGTAAACCAGAGAGAACATAAACCAGAGAGAACATAAACCGGAGGGAACATAAACCGGAGAGAACATAAACCAGAGAGAACGTAAACTGGAGAGAACATAAACGAGAGAGAACATAAACCAAAGAGAACATAAACCAGAGAGAACATAAACCGGAGAGAACACAAACCAGAGAGAACATAAACCAGAGAGAACATAAACTGGAGAGAACATAAACCAGAGAGAACATAAACCGGAGAGAACATAAACCAGAGAGAACGTAAACCGGAGAGAACATAAACCAGAGAGAACCTAAACCAGAGAGGACATAAACCGGAGAGAACATAAACCGGAGAGAACATAAACAAGAGAGAACATAAACCGGAGAGAACATAAAACAAAGAGAACATAAACCGGAGAGAACATAAACCGGAGAGAACATAAACCGAAGAGAACATAAACCAGAGAGAACATAAACCTGAGAGAACGTAAACCAGAGAGAACATAAACCGGAGAGAACATAAACCAGAGAGAACATAAACCGGAGAGAACATAAACCGGAGAGAACATAAACCGGAGAGAACATAAAACAAAGAGAACCTAAACCGGAGAGAACATAAACCGAAGAGAACATAAACCGGAGAGAACGTAAACCAGAGAGAACATAAACCGGAGAGAACGTAAACCGGAGAGAACATAAACCAGAGAGAACATAAACCAGAGAGAACATAAACCAGAGAGAACGTAAATCGGGGAGAACATAAACGGAGAGAACATAAACCGGAGAGAACATAAACCAGAGAGAACATAAACCAGAGAGAACATAAACCAGAGAGAACGTAAATCGGGGAGAACAAAACGGAGAGAACATAAACCGGAGAGAACGTAAACCAGAGAGAACATAAACCAGAGAGAACGTAAACCGGAGAGAACGTAAACCAGAGAGAACGTAAACCAGAGAGAACGTAAACCGGAGAGAACATAAACCGGAGAGAACATAAACCAGAGAGAACATAAACCAGAGAGAACGTAAACCAGAGAGAACATAAACCGGAGAGAACGTAAACCGGAGAGAACATAAACCAGAGAGAACATAAACCAGAGAGAACATAAACCAGAGAGAACATAAATCGGGGAGAACATAAACGGAGAGAACATAAACCGGAGAGAACGTAAACCAGAGAGAACATAAACCAGAGAGAACATAAACCGGAGAGAACGTAAACCAGAGAGAACGTAAACCAGAGAGAACGTAAACCGGAGAGAACATAAACCAGAGAGAACATAAACCGGAGAGAACGTAAACCGGAGAGAACGTAAACCAGAGAGAACGTAAACTGGAGAGAACATAAACCGGAGACAACATAAACCAGAGAGAACATAAACCAGAGAGAACATAAACTGGAGAGAACATAAACCAGAGAGAACATAAACCGGAGAGAACATAAACCAGAGAGAACATAAGCCGGAGAGAACATAAACCAGAGAGAACGTAAACTGGAGAGAACATAAACCGGAGACAACATAAACCAGAGAGAACATAAACCAGAGAGAACATAAACTGGAGAGAACATAAACCAGAGAGAACATAAACCGGAGAGAACATAAACCAGAGAGAACATAAACCAGAGAGAACATAAACCGGAGAGAACAGAAACCGGAGAGAACATAAACCAGAGAGAACGTAAACCAGAGAGAACATAAACCAGAGAGAACGTAAACCAGAGAGAACGTAAACCGGAGAGAACATAAACCAGAGAGAACATAAATCGGAGAGAACATAAACCGGAGAGAACATAAACCGGAGAGAACATAAACCGGAGAGAACATAAACCAGAGAGAACATAAACCAGAGAGAACATAAACCGGAGAGAACATAAACCGGAGAGAACATAAACCAGAGAGAACGTAAACCAGAGAGAACATAAACCAGAGAGAACGTAAACCAGAGAGAACGTAAACCGGAGAGAACATAAACCAGAGAGAACATAAACCAGAGAGAACGTAAACCGGAGAGAACAGAAACCAGAGAGAACATAAACCGGAGAGAACATAAACCGGAGAGAACATAAACCGGAGAGAACATAAACCAGAGAGAACGTAAACCGGAGAGAACGTAAACCGGAGAGAACATAAACCGGAGAGAACATAAACCGGAGAGAACATAAACCAGAGAGAACATAAACCTGAGAGAACATAAACCAGAGAGAACATAAACCAGAGAGAACATAAACCAGAGAGAACGTAAACCGGAGAGAACATAAAGCGGAGAGAACGTAAACCGGAGATAACATAAACCGGAGAGAACGTAAACCGGAGAGAATATAAACCGGAGAGAACGTAAACCGGAGAGAACGTAAACCGGAGAGAACGTAAACCGGAGAGAACATAAACCGGAGAGAACGTAAACCAGAGAGAACGTAAACCGGAGAGAACGTAAACCGGAGAGAACGTAAACCAGAGAGAACGTAAACCGGAGATAACATAAACCGGAGAGAACGTAAACCAGAGAGAACGTAAACCAGAGAGAACGTAAACCGGAGAGAAGGTAAACCGGAGAGAACATAAACCGGAGAGAACATAAACCAGAGAGAATGTAAACCGGAGAGAACGTAAACCAGAGAGAACGTAAACCGGAGAGAACGTAAACCAGAGAGAACATAAACCGGAGAGAACGTAAACCGGAGAGAACGTAAACCGGAGAGAACATAAACCGGAGAGAACGTAAACCAGAGAGAACATAAACTGGAGAGAACATAAACCAGAGAGAACATAAACCGGAGAGAACATAAACCGGAGAGAACATAAACCGGAGAGAACATAAACCAGAGAGAACATAAACCAGAGAGAACATAAACCAGAGAGAACGTAAACCGGAGAGAACGTAAACCAAAGAGAACATAAACCGGAGAGAACGTAAACCAGAGAGAACATAAACCAGAGAGAACATAAACGAGAGAGAACATAAACCGGAGAGAACATAAACCAGAGAGAACATAAACCGGAGAGAACATAAACCAGAGAGAACGTAAATCGGGGAGAACAAAACGGAGAGAACATAAACCGGAGAGAACGTAAACCAGAGAGAACATAAACCAGAGAGAACGTAAACCGGAGAGAACGTAAACCAGAGAGAACGTAAACCAGAGAGAACGTAAACCAGAGAGAACATAAACCAGAGAGAACATAAACCAGAGAGAACGTAAACCAGAGAGAACATAAACCGGAGAGAACGTAAACCGGAGAGAACATAAACCAGAGAGAACATAAACCAGAGAGAACATAAACCAGAGAGAACGTAAATCGGGGAGAACATAAACGGAGAGAACATAAACCGGAGAGAACGTAAACCAGAGAGAACATAAACCAGAGAGAACATAAACCGGAGAGAACGTAAACCAGAGAGAACGTAAACCAGAGAGAACGTAAACCGGAGAGAACATAAACCAGAGAGAACATAAACCGGAGAGAACGTAAACCGGAGAGAACGTAAACCAGAGAGAACGTAAACTGGAGAGAACATAAACCGGAGACAACATAAACCAGAGAGAACATAAACCAGAGAGAACATAAACTGGAGAGAACATAAACCAGAGAGAACATAAACCGGAGAGAACATAAACCAGAGAGAACATAAGCCGGAGAGAACATAAACCAGAGAGAACGTAAACTGGAGAGAACATAAACCGGAGACAACATAAACCAGAGAGAACATAAACCAGAGAGAACATAAACTGGAGAGAACATAAACCAGAGAGAACATAAACCGGAGAGAACATAAACCAGAGAGAACATAAACCAGAGAGAACATAAACCGGAGAGAACATAAACCGGAGAGAACATAAACCAGAGAGAACATAAATCAGAGAGAACATAAACCAGAGAGAACGTAAACCAGAGAGAACGTAAACCGGAGAGAACATAAACCAGAGAGAACATAAACCGGAGAGAACATAAACCGGAGAGAACATAAACCGGAGAGAACATAAACCGGAGAGAACATAAACCAGAGAGAACATAAACCGGAGAGAACATAAACCGGAGAGAACATAAACCAGAGAGAACGTAAACCGGAGAGAACATAAACCAGAGAGAACATAAACCAGAGAGGACATAAACCGGAGAGAACATAAACCGTAGAGAACATAAACAAGAGAGAACGTAAACCGGAGAGAACATAAAACAAAGAGAACATAAACCGGAGAGAACATAAACCGGAGAGAACATAAACCGAAGAGAACATAAACCAGAGAGAACATAAACCTGAGAGAACGTAAACCAGAGAGAACATAAACCGGAGAGAACATAAACCAGAGAGAACATAAACCGGAGAGAACATAAACCGGAGAGAACATAAACCGGAGAGAACATAAAACAAAGAGAACATAAACCGGAGAGAACATAAACCGAAGAGAACATAAACCGGAGAGAACGTAAACCAGAGAGAACATAAACCGGAGAGAACGTAAACCGGAGAGAACATAAACCAGAGAGAACATAAACCAGAGAGAACATAAACCAGAGAGAACGTAAATCGGGGAGAACATAAACGGAGAGAACATAAACCGGAGAGAACATAAACCAGAGAGAACATAAACCAGAGAGAACATAAACCAGAGAGAACGTAAATCGGGGAGAACAAAACGGAGAGAACATAAACCGGAGAGAACGTAAACCAGAGAGAACATAAACCAGAGAGAACGTAAACCGGCGAGAACGTAAACCAGAGAGAACGTAAACCAGAGAGAACGTAAACCGGAGAGAACATAAACCGGAGAGAACATAAACCAGAGAGAACATAAACCAGAGAGAACGTAAACCAGAGAGAACATAAACCGGAGAGAACGTAAACCGGAGAGAACATAAACCAGAGAGAACATAAACCAGAGAGAACATAAACCAGAGAGAACGTAAATCGGGGAGAACATAAACGGAGAGAACATAAACCGGAGAGAACGTAAACCAGAGAGAACATAAACCAGAGAGAACATAAACCGGAGAGAACGTAAACCAGAGAGAACGTAAACCAGAGAGAACGTAAACCGGAGTGAACATAAACCAGAGAGAACATAAACCGGAGAGAACGTAAACCGGAGAGAACGTAAACCAGAGAGAACGTAAACTGGAGAGAACATAAACCGGAGACAACATAAACCAGAGAGAACATAAACCAGAGAGAACATAAACTGGAGAGAACATAAACCAGAGAGAACATAAACCGGAGAGAACATAAACCAGAGAGAACATAAGCCGGAGAGAACATAAACCAGAGAGAACGTAAACTGGAGAGAACATAAACCGGAGACAACATAAACCAGAGAGAACATAAACCAGAGAGAACATAAACTGGAGAGAACATAAACCAGAGAGAACATAAACCGGAGAGAACATAAACCAGAGAGAACATAAACCAGAGAGAACATAAACCGGAGAAAACATAAACCGGAGAGAACATAAACCAGAGAGAACGTAAACCAGAGAGAACATAAACCAGAGAGAACGTAAACCAGAGAGAACGTAAACCGGAGAGAACATAAACCAGAGAGAACATAAACCGGAGAGAACATAAACCGGAGAGAACATAAACCGGAGAGAACATAAACCAGAGAGAACATAAACCAGAGAGAACATAAACCGGAGAGAACATAAACCAGCGAGAACGTAAACCAGAGAGAACATAAACCAGAGAGAACGTAAACCAGAGAGAACGTAAACCGGAGAGAACATAAACCAGAGAGAACATAAACCAGAGAGAACGTAAACCGGAGAGAACATAAACCAGAGAGAACATAAACCGGAGAGAACATAAACCGGAGAGAACATAAACCGGAGAGAACATAAACCAGAGTGAACGTAAACCGGAGAGAACGTAAACCGGAGAGAACATAAACCGGAGAGAACATAAACCGGAGAGAACATAAACCAGAGAGAACATAAACCTGAGAGAACATAAACCAGAGAGAACATAAACCAGAGAGAACATAAACCAGAGAGAACGTAAACCGGAGAGAACATAAAGCGGAGAGAACGTAAACCGGAGATAACATAAACCGGAGAGAACGTAAACCGGAGAGAACATAAACCGGAGAGAACGTAAACCGGAGAGAACGTAAACCGGAGAGAACATAAACCGGAGAGAACATAAACCGGAGAGAACGTAAACCAGAGAGAACGTAAACTGGAGAGAACGTAAACCGGAGAGAACGTAAACCAGAGAGAACGTAAACCGGAGATAACATAAACCGGAGAGAACGTAAACCAGAGAGAACGTAAACCAGAGAGAACGTAAACCGGAGTGAAGGTAAACCGGAGAGAACATAAACCGGAGAGAACATAAACCAGAGAGAACGTAAACCGGAGAGAACGTAAACCAGAGAGAACGTAAACCGGAGAGAACGTAAACCGGAGAGAACATAAACCGGAGAGAACGTAAACCGGAGAGAACGTAAACCGGAGAGAACATAAACCGGAGAGAACGTAAACCAGAGAGAACATAAACCAGAGAGAACATAAACCAGAGAGAACATAAACCGGAGAGAACAAAAACCGGAGAGAACATAAACCGGAGAGAACATAAACCAGAGAGAACATAAACCAGAGAGAACATAAACCAGAGAGAACATAAACCAGAGAGAACGTAAACCGGAGAGAACGTAAACCAAAGAGAACATAAACCGGAGAGAACGTAAACCAGAGAGAACATAAACCAGAGAGAACATAAACCAGAGAGAACATAAACCGGAGAGAACATAAACCAGAGAGAACATAAACCGGAGAGAACATAAACCAGAGAGAACGTAAATCGGGGAGAACAAAACGGAGAGAACATAAACCGGAGAGAACGTAAACCAGAGAGAACATAAACCAGAGAGAACGTAAACCGGAGAGAACGTAAACCAGAGAGAACGTAAACCAGAGAGAACGTAAACCGGAGAGAACATAAACCGGAGAGAACATAAACCAGAGAGAACATAAACCAGAGAGAACGTAAACCAGAGAGAACATAAACCGGAGAGAACGTAAACCGGAGAGAACATAAACCAGAGAGAACATAAACCAGAGAGAACATAAACCAGAGAGAACGTAAATCGGGGAGAACATAAACGGAGAGAACATAAACCGGAGAGAATGTAAACCAGAGAGAACATAAACCAGAGAGAACATAAACCGGAGAGAACGTAAACCAGAGAGAACGTAAACCAGAGAGAACGTAAACCGGAGAGAACATAAACCAGAGAGAACATAAACCGGAGAGAACGTAAACCGGAGAGAACGTAAACCAGAGAGAACGTAAACCAGAGAGAACGTAAACCGGAGAGAACATAAACCAGAGAGAACGTAAACCAGAGAGAACGTAAACTGGAGAGAACATAAACCGGAGACAACATAAACCAGAGAGAACATAAACCAGAGAGAACATAAACTGGAGAGAACATAAACCAGAGAGAACATAAGCCGGAGAGAACATAAACCAGAGAGAACGTAAACTGGAGAGAACATAAACCGGAGACAACATAAACCAGAGAGAACATAAACTGGAGAGAACATAAACCAGAGAGAACATAAACCGGAGAGAACATAAACCAGAGAGAACATAAACCAGAGAGAACATAAACCGGAGAGAACATAAACCGGAGAGAACATAAACCAGAGAGAACGTAAACCGGAAAGAACATAAACCAGAGAGAACATAAACCGGAGAGAACATAAACCGGAGAGAACATAAACCGGAGAGAACATAAACCAGAGAGAACATAAACCGGAGAGAACGTAAACCGGAGAGAACGTAAACCGGAGAGAACATAAACCGGAGAGAACATAAACCGGAGAGAACGTAAACCGGAGAGAACGTAAACCGGAGAGAACATAAACCGGAGAGAACATAAACCGGAGAGAACGTAAACCGGAGAGAACATAAGCCGGAGAGAACGTGAACCGGAAAGAACCTAAACCAGAGAGAACATAATCCGGAGAGAACATAAACCGGAGAGAACATAAAACAAAGAGAACATTAACCGGAGAGAACATAAACCGGAGAGAACATAAATCAAATTGAACATAAACCGGAGAGAACATATACCGGAGAGAACATAAACCAGAGAGAACGTAAACCGGAGAGAACTTAAACCAGAGAGAACGTAAACCAGAGAGAACATAAACCGGAGAGAAAATAAACCGGAGAGAACGTAAACCAGAGAGAACATAAACCGGAGAGAACATAAACCGGAGAGAACGTAAACCAGAGAGAACGTAAACCAGAGAGAACATAAACCAGAGAGAACATAAACCGGAGAGAACATAAACCGGAGAGAACATAAACCGGAGAGAACATAAACCGGAGAGAACGTAAACCAGAGAGAACATAAACCGGAGAGAACGTAAACCGGAGAGAAAGTAAACCAGAGAGAACATAAACCAGAGAGAACATAAACCGGAGGGAACATAAACCGGAGAGAACATAAACCAGAGAGAACGTAAACTGGAGAGAACATAAACCAGAGAGAACATAAACCAAAGAGAACATAAACCAGAGAGAACATAAATCGGAGAGAACATAAACCAGAGAGAACATAAACTGGAGAGAACATAAACCAGAGAGAACATAAACCAGAGAGAACATAAACGAGAGAGAACTTAAACCGGAGAGAACATAAACCAGAGAGAACATAAACCAGAGAGAACATAAACCGGAGAGAACGTAAACCGGAGAGAACATAAACCGGAGAGAACGTAAACCGGAGAGAACGTAAACCGGAGAGAACATAAACCGGAGAGAACATAAACCGGAGAGAACGTAAACCAGAGAGAACGTAAACCGGAGAGAACGTAAACCGGAGAGAACGTAAACCAGAGAGAACGTAAACCGGAGATAACATAAACCGGAGAGAACGTAAACCGGAGAGAACGTAAACCGGAGAGAACATAAACCGGAGAGAACATAAACCGGAGAGAACGTAAACCAGAGAGAACGTAAACCGGAGAGAACGTAAACCGGAGAGAACGTAAACCAGAGAGAACGTAAACCGGAGAGAACGTAAACCGGAGAGAACATAAACCTGAGATAACATAAACCGGAGAGAACGTAAACCAGAGAGAACGTAAACCAGAGAGAACGTAAACCGGAGAGAAGGTAAACCGGAGAGAACATAAACCGGTGAGAACATAAACCAGAGAGAACGTAAACCGGAGAGAACGTAAACCAGAGAGAACGTAAACCGGAGAGAACGTAAACCGGAGAGAACATAAACCGGAGAGAACGTAAACCGGAGAGAACGTAAACCGGAGAGAACATAAACCGGAGAGAACGTAAACCAGAGAGAACATAAACCAGAGAGAACATAAACCAGAGAGAACATAAACCGGAGAGAACATAAACCGGAGAGAACATAAACCGGAGAGAATATAAACCAGAGAGAACATAAACCAGAGAGAACATAAACCAGAGAGAACATAAACCAGAGAGAACGTAAACCGGAGAGAACGTAAACCAAAGAGAACATAAACCGGAGAGAACGTAAACCAGAGAGAACATAAACCAGAGAGAACATAAACGAGAGAGAACATAAACCGGAGAGAACATAAACCAGAGAGAACATAAACCGGAGAGAACATAAACCGGAGAGAACATTATCCGGAGAGAACATAAACCGGAGAGAACATAAACCGGAGAGAACGTAAAACGGAGAGAACATAAACCAGAGAGAACATAAACCGGAGAGAACATAAACCAGAGAGAACATAAACTAGAGAGAACATAAACCGGAGAGAACATGAACCGGAGAGAACATAAACCTGAGAGAACATAAACCGGAGAGAACATAAACCAGAGAGAACATAAACCAGAGAGAACATAAACCAGAGAGAACATAAACCGAAGAGAACATGAACCGGAGAGAACATAAACCTGAGAGAACATAAACCAGAGAGAACATAAACCAGAGAGAACATAAACCAGAGTGAACATAAACCGGAGAGAACATAAACCGGAGAGAACTTAAACCAGAGAGAACGTAAACCGGAGAGAACGTAAACCGGAGAGAACGTAAACCGGAGAGAACGTAAACCAGAGAGAACATAAACCGGAGAGAACGTAAACCAGAGAGAACATAAACCGGAGAGAACATAAACCGGAGAGAACATAAACCAGGGAGAACATAAACCAGAGAGAACGTAAACCAGAGAGAACGTAAACCGGAGAGAACGTAAACCAGAGAGAACATAAACCAGCGAGAACATAAACCGGAGAGAACATAAACCAGAGAGAACATAAACCGGAGAGAACATAAACCAGAGAGAACGTAAACCGGAGATAACATAAACCGGAGAGAACGTAAACCGGAGAGAACGTAAACCGGAGACAAAGTAAACCAGAGAGAACGTAAACCGGAAAGAACGTAAACCAGAGAGAACATAAACCGGAGAGAACGTGAACCGGAGAGAACGTAAACCGGAGAGAACGTAAACCGGAGAGAACATAAACCGGAGAGAACATAAACCGGAGAGAACGTAAACCGGAGAGAACGTAAACCGGAGAGAACATAAACCGGAGAGAACATAAACCGGAGAGAACGTAAACCGGAGAGAACATAAACCGGAGAGAACGTAAACCAGAGAGAACATAAACCAGAGAGAACATAAACCGGAGAGAACATAAACCGGAGAGAACATAAACCGGAGAGAACATAAACCGGAGAGAACGTAAACCAGAGAGAACATAAACCGGAGAGAACGTAAACCGGAGAGAAAGTAAACCAGAGAGAACATAAACCAGAGAGAACATAAACCGGAGGGAACATAAACCAGAGAGAACGTAAACCGGAGAGAACGTAAACCAGAGAGAACGTAAACCGGAGAGAACGTAAACCGGAGAGAACATAAACCGGAGAGAACGTAAACCGGAGAGAACGTAAACCGGAGAGAACATAAACCGGAGAGAACGTAAACCAGAGAGAACATAAACCAGAGAGAACATAAACCAGAGAGAACATAAACCGGAGAGAACAAAAACCGGAGAGAACATAAACCGGAGAGAACATAAACCAGAGAGAACATAAACCAGAGAGAACATAAACCAGAGAGAACGTAAACCGGAGAGAACGTAAACCAAAGAGAACATAAACCGGAGAGAACGTAAACCAGAGAGAACGTAAACCGGAGAGAACGTAAACCGGAGAGAACGTAAACCAGAGAGAACGTAAACCGGAGATAACATAAACCGGAGAGAACGTAAACCGGAGAGAACGTAAACCGGAGAGAACATAAACCGGAGAGAACATAAACCGGAGAGAACGTAAACCAGAGAGAACGTAAACCGGAGAGAACGTAAACCGGAGAGAACGTAAACCAGAGAGAACGTAAACCGGAGATAACATAAACCGGAGAGAACGTAAACCAGAGAGAACGTAAACCGGAGAGAAGGTAAACCGGAGAGAACATAAACCGGAGAGAACATAAACCAGAGAGAACGTAAACCGGAGAGAACGTAAACCAGAGAGAACGTAAACCGGAGGGAACGTAAACCGGAGAGAACATAAACCGGAGAGAACGTAAACCGGAGAGAACGTAAACCGGAGAGAACATAAACCGGAGAGAACGTAAACCAGAGAGAACATAAACCGGAGAGAACATAAACCGGAGAGAACATAAACCGGAGAGAACATAAACCAGAGAGAACATAAACCAGAGAGAACATAAACCAGAGAGAACATAAACCAGAGAGAACGTAAACCGGAGAGAACGTAAACCAAAGAGAACATAAACCGGAGAGAACGTAAACCAGAGAGAACATAAACCAGAGAGAACATAAACGAGAGAGAACATAAACCGGAGAGAACATAAACCAGAGAGAACATAAACCGGAGAGAACATAAACCGGAGAGAACATTAACCGGAGAGAACATAAACCGGAGAGAACATAAACCGGAGAGAACGTAAAACGGAGAGAACATAAACCAGAGAGAACATAAACCGGAGAGAACATAAACCAGAGAGAACATAAACTAGAGAGAACATAAACCGGAGAGAACATGAACCGGAGAGAACATAAACCTGAGAGAACATAAACCGGAGAGAACATTAACCAGAGAGAACATAAACCAGAGAGAACATAAACCAGAGAGAACATAAACCAGAGAGAACATAAACCGAAGAGAACATGAACCGGAGAGAACATAAACCTGAGAGAACATAAACCAGAGAGAACATAAACCAGAGAGAACATAAACCAGAGAGAACATAAACCGGAGAGAACATAAACCGGAGAGAACTTAAACCAGAGAGAACGTAAACCGGAGAGAACGTAAACCGGAGAGAACGTAAACCGGAGAGAACGTAAACCAGAGAGAACATAAACCGGAGAGAACGTAAACCAGAGAGAACATAAACCGGAGAGAACATAAACCGGAGAGAACATAAACCAGGGAGAACATAAACCAGAGAGAACGTAAACCAGAGAGAACGTAAACCGGAGAGAACGTAAACCAGAGAGAACATAAACCAGCGAGAACATAAACCGGAGAGAACATAAACCAGAGAGAACATAAACCGGAGAGAACATAAACCAGAGAGAACGTAAACCGGAGATAACATAAACCGGAGAGAACGTAAACCGGAGAGAACGTAAACCGGAGACAAAGTAAACCAGAGAGAACGTAAACCGGAAAGAACGTAAACCAGAGAGAACATAAACCGGAGAGAACGTGAACCGGAGAGAACGTAAACCGGAGAGAACATAAACCGGAGAGAACATAAACCGGAGAGAACGTAAACCGGAGAGAACGTAAACCGGAGAGAACATAAACCGGAGAGAACATAAACCGGAGAGAACGTAAACCGGAGAGAACATAAACCGGAGAGAACGTAAACCAGAGAGAACATAAACCAGAGAGAACATAAACCGGAGAGAACATAAACCGGAGAGAACATAAACCGGAGAGAACATAAACCGGAGAGAACGTAAACCAGAGAGAACATAAACCGGAGAGAACGTAAACCGGAGAGAAAGTAAACCAGAGAGAACATAAACCAGAGAGAACATAAACCGGAGGGAACATAAACCAGAGAGAACGTAAACCGGAGAGAACGTAAACCAGAGAGAACGTAAACCGGAGAGAACGTAAACCGGAGAGAACATAAACCGGAGAGAACGTAAACCGGAGAGAACGTAAACCGGAGAGAACATAAACCGGAGAGAACGTAAACCAGAGAGAACATAAACCAGAGAGAACATAAACCAGAGAGAACATAAACCGGAGAGAACAAAAACCGGAGAGAACATAAACCGGAGAGAACATAAACCAGAGAGAACATAAACCAGAGAGAACATAAACCAGAGAGAACGTAAACCGGAGAGAACGTAAACCAAAGAGAACATAAACCGGAGAGAACGTAAACCAGAGAGAACATAAACCAGAGAGAACATAAACGAGAGAGAACATAAACCGGAGAGAAAATAAACCAGAGAGAACATAAACCGGAGAGAACATAAACCAGAGAGAACGTAAATCGGGGAGAACAAAACGGAGAGAACATAAACCGGAGAGAACGTAAACCAGAGAAAACATAAACCAGAGAGAACGTAAACCGGAGAGAACGTAAACCAGAGAGAACGTAAACCAGAGAGAACGTAAACCGGAGAGAACATAAACCGGAGAGAACATAAACCAGAGAGAACATAAACCAGAGAGAACGTATACCAGAGAGAACATAAACCGGAGAGAACGTAAACCGGAGAGAACATAAACCAGAGAGAACATAAACCAGAGAGAACATAAACCAGAGAGAACGTAAATCGGGGAGAACATAAACGGAGAGAACATAAACCGGAGAGAACGTAAACCAGAGAGAACATAAACCAGAGAGAACATAAACCGGAGAGAACGTAAACCAGAGAGAACGTAAACCAGAGAGAACGTAAACCGGAGAGAACATAAACCAGAGAGAACATAAACCGGAGAGAACGTAAACCGGAGAGAACGTAAACCAGAGAGAACGTAAACTGGAGAGAACATAAACCGGAGACAACATAAACCAGAGAGAACATAAACCAGAGAGAACATAAACTGGAGAGAACATAAACCAGAGAGAACATAAACCGGAGAGAACATAAACCAGAGAGAACATAAGCCGGAGAGAACATAAACCAGAGAGAACGTAAACTGGAGAGAACATAAACCGGAGACAACATAAACCAGAGAGAACATAAACTGGAGAGAACATAAACCAGAGAGAACATAAACCGGAGAGAACATAAACCAGAGAGAACATAAACCAGAGAGAACATAAACCGGAGAGAACATAAACCGGAGAGAACATAAACCAGAGAGAACGTAAATCAGAGAGAACATAAGCCAGAGAGAACGTAAACCAGAGAGAACGTAAACCGGAGAGAACATAAACCAGAGAGAACATAAACCGGAGAGAACATAAACCGGAGAGAACATAAACCGGAGAGAACATAAACCGGAGAGAACATAAACCAGAGAGAACATAAACCGGAGAGAACATAAACCGGAGAGAACATAAACCGGAGAGAACATAAACCAGAGAGAACGTAAACCAGAGAGAACATAAACCAGAGAGAACGTAAACCAGAGAGAACGTAAACCGGAGAGAACATAAACCAGAGAGAACATAAACCAGAGAGAACGTAAACCGGAGAGAACATAAACCAGAGAGAACATAAACCGGAGAGAACATAAACCGGAGAGAACATAAACCGGAGAGAACATAAACCAGAGAGAACGTAAACCGGAGAGAACGTAAACCGGAGAGAACATAAACCGGAGAGAACATAAACCGGAGAGAACATAAACCAGAGAGAACATAAACCTGAGAGAACATAAACCAGAGAGAACATAAACCAGAGAGAACATAAACCAGAGAGAACGTAAACCGGAGAGAACAGAAAGCGGAGAGAACATAAACCGGAGATAACATAAACCGGAGAGAACGTAAACCGGAGAGAACATAAACCGGAGAGAACGTAAACCGGAGAGAACGTAAACCGGAGATAACATAAACCGGAGAGAACATAAACCGGAGAGAACGTAAACCAGAGAGAACGTAAACCGGAGAGAACGTAAACCGGAGAGAACGTAAACCAGAGAGAACGTAAACCGGAGATAACATAAACCGGAGAGAACGTAAACCAGGGAGAACGTAAACCAGAGAGAACGTAAACCGGAGAGAAGGTAAACCGGAGAGAACGTAAACCGGAGAGAACATAAACCAGAGAGAACGTAAACCGGAGAGAACGTAAACCGGAGAGAACATAAACCGGAGAGAACGTAAACCGGAGAGAACGTAAACCGGAGAGAACATAAACCGGAGAGAACGTAAACCAGAGAGAACATAAACCAGAGAGAACATAAACCAGCGAGAACATAAACCGGAGAGAACATAAACCGGAGAGAACATAAACCGGAGAGAACATAAACCAGAGAGAACATAAACCGGAGAGAACATAAACCGGAGAGAACGTAAACCGGAGAGAACGTAAACCGGAGAGAACATAAACCAGAGAGAACATAAACCAGAGAGAACATAAACCAGAGAGAACATAAACCAGAGAGAACGTAAACCGGAGAGAACGTAAACCGGAGAGAACATAAACCAGAGAGAACATAAACCTGAGAGAACGTAAACCAGAGAGAACATAAACCAGAGAGAACATAAACGAGAGAGAACATAAACCGGAGAGAACATAAACCAGAGAGAACATAAACCGGAGAGAACATAAACCGGAGAGAACATAAACCGGAGAGAACATAAACCGGAGAGAACGTAAAACGGAGAGAACATAAACCAGAGAGAACATAAACCGGAGAGAACATAAACCAGAGAGAACATAAACTAGAGAGAACATAAACCGGAGTGAACATGAACCGGAGAGAACATAAACCTGAGAGAACATAAACCGGAGAGAACATAAACCAGAGAGAACATAAACCAGAGAGAACATAAACCAGAGAGAACATAAACCAGAGAGAACATAAACCGGAGAGAACATGAACCGGAGAGAACATAAACCAGAGAGAACATAACCCGGAGAGAACTTAAACCAGAGAGAACGTAAACCGGAGAGAACGTAAACCGGAGAGAACCTAAACCGGAGAGAACGTAAACCAGAGAGAACATAAACCGGAGAGAACGTAAACCAGAGAGAACATAAACCGGAGAGAACATAAACCGGAGAGAACATAAACCAGGGAGAACATAAACCAGAGAGAACGTAAACCAGAGAGAACGTAAACCGGAGAGAACGTAAACCAGAGAGAACATAAACCAGCGAGAACATAAACCGGAGAGAACGTAAACCAGAGAGAACGTAAACCGGAGATAACATAAACCGGAGATAACATAAACCGGAGAGAACGTGAACCGGAGACAAAGTAAACCAGAGAGAACATAAACCAGAGAGAACATAAACCGGAGAGAACGTAAACCGGAGAGAACATAAACCGGAGAGAACGTAAACCAGAGAGAACATAAACCGGAGAGAACATAAACCGGAGAGAACATAAACCGGAGAGAACATAAACCGGAGAGAACGTAACCCGGAGAGAACATAAACCGGAGAGAACGTAAACCAGAGAGAACATAAACCGGAGAGAACGTGAACCGGAGAGAACATAAAACAAAGAGAACATTAACCGGAGAGAACATAAACCGGAGAGAACATAAAACAAAGAGAACATTAACCGGAGAGAACATAAACCGGAGAGAACATAAAACAAATTGAACATAAACCGGAGAGAACATATACCGGAGAGAACATAAACCAGAGAGAACGTAAACCGGAGAGAACTTAAACCAGAGAGAACGTAAACCAGAGAGAACGTAAACCGGAGAGAAAATAAACCGGAGAGAACGTAAACCAGAGAGAACATAAACCGGAGAGAACATAAACCGGAGAGAACGTAAACCAGAGAGAACGTAAACCAGAGAGAACATAAACCAGAGAGAACATAAACCAGAGAGAACATAAACCGGAGAGAACATAAACCGGAGAGAACATAAACCGGAGAGAACATAAACCGGAGAGAACGTAAACCAGAGAGAACATAAACCGGAGAGAACGTAAACCGGAGAGAAAGTAAACCAGAGAGAACATAAACCAGAGAGAACATAAACCGGAGGGAACATAAACCGGAGAGAACATAAACCAGAGAGAACGTAAACTGGAGAGAACATAAACCAGAGAGAACATAAACCAAAGAGAACATAAACCAGAGAGAACATAAATCGGAGAGAACATAAACCAGAGAGAACATAAACTGGAGAGAACATAAACCAGAGAGAACATAAACCAGAGAGAACATAAACGAGAGAGAACATAAACCGGAGAGAACATAAACCAGAGAGAACATAAACCAGAGAGAACATAAACCGGAGAGAACGTAAACCGGAGAGAACATAAACCGGAGAGAACGTAAACCGGAGAGAACGTAAACCGGAGAGAACATAAACCGGAGAGAACATAAACCGGAGAGAACGTAAACCAGAGAGAACGTAAACCGGAGAGAACGTAAACCGGAGAGAACGTAAACCAGAGAGAACGTAAACCGGAGATAACATAAACCGGAGAGAACGTAAACCGGAGAGAACGTAAACCGGAGAGAACATAAACCGGAGAGAACATAAACCGGAGAGAACGTAAACCAGAGAGAACGTAAACCGGAGAGAACGTAAACCGGAGAGAACATAAACCAAAGAGAACATAAACCAGAGAGAACATAAATCGGAGAGAACATAAACCAGAGAGAACATAAACTGGAGAGAACATAAACCAGAGAGAACGTAAACCGGAGCGAACATAAACTGGAGAGAACATAAACCAGAGAGAACATAAAACAAAGAGAACATTAACCGGAGAGAACATAAACCGGAGAGAACATAAAACAAATTGAACATAAACCGGAGAGAACATATACCGGAGAGAACATAAACCAGAGAGAACGTAAACCGGAGAGAACTTAAACCAGAGAGAACGTAAACCAGAGAGAACAAAAACCGGAGAGAAAATAAACCGGAGAGAACGTAAACCAGAGAGAACATAAACCGGAGAGAACATAAACCGGAGAGAACGTAAACCAGAGAGAACGTAAACCAGAGAGAACATAAACCAGAGAGAACATAAACCAGAGAGAACATAAACCGGAGAGAACATAAACCGGAGAGAACATAAACCGGAGAGAACATAAACCGGAGAGAACGTAAACCAGAGAGAACATAAACCGGAGAGAACGTAAACCGGAGAGAAAGTAAACCAGAGAGAACATAAACCAGAGAGAATATAAACCGGAGGGAACATAAACCGGAGAGAACATAAACCAGAGAGAACGTAAACTGGAGAGAACATAAACCAGAGAGAACATAAACCAAAGAGAACATAAACCAGAGAGAACATAAATCGGAGAGAACATAAACCAGAGAGAACATAAACTGGAGAGAACATAAACCAGAGAGAACGTAAACCGGAGAGAACATAAACTGGAGAGAACATAAACCAGAGAGAACATAAACCAGAGAGAACATAAACCAGAGAGAACATAAACCGGAGAGAACATAAACCGGAGAGAACGTAAACAAGAGAGAACGTAAACCGGAGAGAACGTGAACCGGAGAGAACCTAAACCAGAGAGAACATAATCCGGAGAGAACATAAACCGGAGAGAACATAAACCGAAGAGAACATAAACCAGAGAGAACATAAACCTGAGAGAACGTAAACCAGAGAGAACATAAACCGGAGAGAACATAAACCAGAGAGAACATAAACCGGAGAGAACATAAACCGGAGAGAACATAAACCGGAGAGAACATAAACCGGAGAGAACATAAAACAAAGAGAACATAAACCGGAGAGAACATAAACCGAAGAGAACATAAACCGGAGAGAACGTAAACGAGAGAGAACATAAACCAGAGAGAACATAAACCGGAGAGAACATAAACCAGAGAGAACGTAAACCAGAGAGAACATAAACCGGAGAGAACGTAAACCGGAGAGAACGTAAACCAGAGAGAACGTAAACCAGAGAGAACGTAAAACAGAGAGAACATAAACCAGAGAGAACATAAACCGGAGAGAACGTAAACCAGAGAGAACATAAACCGGAGAGAACATAAACCGGAGAGAACGTAAACCAGAGAGAACGTAAACCAGAGAGAACATAAACCAGAGAGAACATAAACCAGAGAGAACATAAACCGGAGAGAACATAAACCGGAGAGAACATAAACCGGAGAGAACGTAAACCAGAGAGAACATAAACCGGAGAGAACGTAAACCGGAGAGAAAGTAAACCAGAGAGAACATAAACCAGAGAGAACATAAACCGGAGGGAACATAAACTGGAGAGAACATAAACCAGAGAGAACGTAAACTGGAGAGAACATAAACCGGAGAGAACATAAACCGGAGAGAACATAAACCAGAGAGATCATAATCCAGAGAGAACATAAACCGGAGAGAACATAAACCAGAGAGAACATAAACCGGAGAGAACATAAACCAGAGAGAACGTCAACCGGAGAGAACATAAACCAGAGAGAACATAAACCAGAGAGAACATAAACCAGAGAGAACGTAAACCGGAGAGAACATAAACCGCAGAGAACATAAACCAGAGAGAACGTAAACCGGAGATAACATAAACCGGAGAGAACGTAAACCAGAGAGAACGTAAACCAGAGAGAACATAAACCAGCGAGAACATAAACCGGAGAGAACATAAACCGGAGAGAACATAAACCAGAGAGAACATAAACCGGAGAGAACGTAAACCAGAGAGAACGTAAACCGGAGATAACATAAACCGGAGAGAACGTAAACCAGAGAGAACGTAAACCAGAGAGAACATAAACCAGCGAGAACATAAACCGGAGAGAACATAAACCAGAGAGAACATAAACCGGAGAGAACGTAAACCAGAGAGAACATAAACCGGAGAGAACGTAAACCGGAGAGAACGTAAACCGGAGACAACGTAAACCAGAGAGAACGTAAACCGGAGAGAACATAAACCGGAGAGAACGTGAACCGGAGAGAACGTAAACCGGAGAGAACGTAAACCGTAGAGAACATAAACCGGAGAGAACATTAACCGGAGAGAACGTAAACCGGAGAGAACATAAACCGGAGACAACGTAAACCAGAGAGAACGTAAACCGGAAAGAACGTAAACCAGAGAGAACATAAACCGGAGAGAACGTGAACCGGAGAGAACCTAAACCAGAGAGAACATAAACCGGAGAGAACATAAACCAGAGAGAACATAAAACAAAGAGAACATTAACCGGAGAGAACATAAACCGGAGAGAACATAAAACAAATTGAACATAAACCGGAGAGAACATATACCGGAGAGAACATAAACCAGAGAGAACATAAACCGGAGAGTTCGTAAACCAGAGAGAACGTAAACCAGAGAGAACATAAACCGGAGAGAACATAAACCGGAGAGAACGTAAACCAGAGAGAACATAAACCGGAGAGAACATAAACCGGAGAGAACGTAAACCAGAGAGAACGTAAACCAGAGAGAAGATAAACCAGAGAGAACATAAACCAGAGAGAACATAAACCGGAGAGAACATAAACCGGAGAGAACATAAACCGGAGAGAACATAAACCGGAGAGAACGTAAACCAGAGAGAACATAAGCCGGAGAGAACGTAAACCGGAGAGAAAGTAAACCAGAGAGAACATAAACCAGAGAGAACATAAACCGGAGGGAACATAAACCGGAGAGAACATAAACCAGAGAGAACGTAAACTGGAGAGAACATAAACCGGAGAGAACATAAACCAAAGAGAACATAATCCAGAGAGAACATAAACCGGAGAGAACATAAACCAGATGAGAACATAAACCAGAGAGAACAGAAACTGGAGAGAACATAAACCAGAGAGAACGTAAACCGGAGAGAACATAAACCAGAGAGAACATAAACCAGAGAGGACATAAACCAGAGAGGACATAAACCGGAGAGAACATAAACCGGAGAGAACATAAACAAGAGAGAACATAAACCAGAGAGAACATAAACCGGAGAGAACATAAACCAGAGAGAACATAAACCGGAGAGAACATAAACCGGAGAGAACATAAACCGAAGAGAACATAAACCAGAGAGAACATAAACCGGAGAGAACGTGAACCGGAGAGAACCTAAACCAGAGAGAACATAATCCGGAGAGAACATAAACCGGAGAGAACATAAAACAAAGAGAACATTAACCGGAGAGAACATAAACCGGAGAGAACATAAAACAAATTGAACATAAACCGGAGAGAACATATACCGGAGAGAACATAAACCAGAGAGAACGTAAACCGGAGAGAACTTAAACCAGAGAGAACGTAAACCAGAGAGAACATAAACCGGAGAGAAAATAAACCGGAGAGAACGTAAACCAGAGAGAACATAAACCGGAGAGAACATAAACCGGAGAGAACATAAACCAGAGAGAACGTAAACCAGAGAGAACATAAACCGGAGAGTACGTAAACCGGAGAGAACGTAAACCAGAGAGAACGTAAACCAGAGAGAACGTAAAACAGAGAGAACATAAACCGGAGAGAACATAAACCAGAGAGAACGTAAACCAGAGAGAACGTAAAACAGAGAGAACATAAACCAGAGAGAACATAAACCGGAGAGAACGTAAACCAGAGAGAACATAAACCGGAGAGAACATAAACCGGAGAGAACGTAAACCAGAGAGAACGTAAACCAGAGAGAACATAAACCGGAGAGAACATAAACCAAAGAGAACATAAACCAGAGAGAACATAAACCGGAGAGAACATAAACCAGAGAGAACATAAACCAGAGAGAACATAAACTGGAGAGAACATAAACCAGAGAGAACGTAAACCGGAGAGAACATAAACCAGAGAGAACATAAACCAGAGAGGACATAAACCAGAGAGGACATAAACCGGAGAGAACATAAACCGGAGAGAACATAAACAAGAGAGAACATAAACCAGAGAGAACATAAACCGGAGAGAACATAAACCAGAGAGAACATAAACCGGAGAGAACATAAACCGGAGAGAACATAAACCGAAGAGAACATAAACCAGAGAGAACATAAACCTGAGAGAACGTAAACCAGAGAGAACATAAACCGGAGAGAACATAAACCAGAGAGAACATAAACCGGAGAGAACATAAACCGGAGAGAACATAAACCGGAGAGAACATAAAACAAAGAGAACATAAACCGGAGAGAACATAAACCAAAGAGAACGTAAACCGGAGAGAACGTATACCAGAGAGAACATAAACCTGAGAGAACGTAAACCGGAGAGAACATAAACCAGAGAGAACGTAAACCAGAGAGAACATAAACCGGAGAGAACGTAAACCGGAGAGAACATAAACCAGAGAGAACGTAAACCAGAGAGAACGTAAACCAGAGAGAACATAAACCAGAGAGAACTTAAACCGGAGAGAACATAAACCGGAGAGAACGTAAACCAGAGAGAACATAAACCGGAGAGAACATAAACCGGAGAGAATGTAAACCAGAGAGAACGTAAACCAGAGAGAACATAAACCAGAGAAAACATAAACCAGAGAGAACATAAACCGGAGAGAACATAAACCGGAGAGAACGTAAACCAGAGAGAACATAAACCGGAGAGAACGTAAACCGGAGAGAAAGTAAACCAGAGAGAACATAAACCAGAGGGAACATAAACCGGAGAGAACATAAACCAGAGAGAACGTAAACTGGAGAGAACATAAACCGGAGGGAACATAAACCGGAGAGAACATAAACCAGAGAGAACATAAACCAGAGAGAACGTAAACTGGAGAGAACATAAACCGGAGAGAACATAAACCGGAGAGAACATAAACCAGAGAGAACATAAACCAGAGAGAACATAAACCGGAGAGAACATAAACCAGAGAGAACATAAACCTGAGAGAACAAAAACCAGAGAGAACATAAACCGGAGAGAACATAAACCAGAGAGAACGTAAACCGGAGAGAACGTAAACCAGAGAGAACATAAACCGGAGAGAACATAAACCAGAGAGAACGTAAACCTGAGAGAACATAAACCAGAGAGAACATAAACCGGAGAGAACATAAACCAGAGAGAACATAAACCAGAGAGAACGTCAACCGGAGAGAACATAAACCAGAGAGAACAAACACCGGAGAGAACATAAACCAGAGAGAACATAAACCAGAGAGAACATAAACCAGAGAGAACATAAACCGGAGAGAACATAAACCAGAGAGAACATAAACCAGAGAGAACGTCAACCGGAGAGAACATAAACCAGAGAGAACATAAACCAGAGAGAACATAAACCAGAGAGAACGTAAACCGGAGAGAACATAAACCGGAGAGAACGTAAAGCGGAGATAACATAAACTGGAGAGAACGTAAACCAGAGAGAACGTAAACCGGAGAGAACGTAAACCGGAGAGAACATAAACCGGAGAGAACTTAAACCAGAGAGAACGTAAACCGGAGAGAACGTAAACCGGAGAGAACACAAACCGGAGAGAACATAAACCAGAGAGAACATAAACCAGAGAGAACGTAAACTGGAGAGAACATAAACCGGAGGGAACATAAACCGGAGAGAACATAAACCAGAGAGAACATAAACCAGAGAGAACGTAAACTGGAGAGAACATAAACCGGAGAGAACATAAACCGGAGAGAACATAAACCAGAGAGAACATAAACCAGAGAGAACATAAACCGGAGAGAACATAAACCAGAGAGAACATAAACCGGAGAGAACATAAACCAGAGAGAACATAAACCTGAGAGAACAAAAACCAGAGAGAACATAAACCGGAGAGAACATAAACCAGAGAGAACGTAAACCGGAGAGAACGTAAACCAGAGAGAACATAAACCGGAGAGAACATAAACCAGAGAGAACGTAAACCTGAGAGAACATAAACCAGAGAGAACATAAACCGGAGAGAACATAAACCAGAGAGAACATAAACCAGAGAGAACGTCAACCGGAGAGAACATAAACGAGAGAGAACAAACACCGGAGAGAACATAAACCAGAGAGAACATAAACCAGAGAGAACATAAACCAGAGAGAACATAAACCGGACAGAACATAAACCAGAGAGAACATAAACCAGAGAGAACGTCAACCGGAGAGAACATAAACCAGAGAGAACATAAACCAGAGAGAACATAAACCAGAGAGAACGTAAACCGGAGAGAACATAAACCGGAGAGAACGTAAAGCGGAGATAACATAAACTGGAGAGAACGTAAACCAGAGAGAACGTAAACCAGAGAGAACGTAAACCGGAGAGAACGTAAACCGGAGAGAACATAAACCGGAGAGAACTTAAACCAGAGAGAACGTAAACCGGAGAGAACGTAAACCGGAGAGAACACAAACCGGAGAGAACATAAACCAGAGAGAACATAAACCAGAGATAACATAAACCAGAGAGAACATAAACCAGAGAGAACATGAACCGGAGAGAACATAAACCTGAGAGAACATAAACCGGAGAGAACATAAACCGGAGAGAACTTAAACCAGAGAGAACGTAAACCGGAGAGAACATAAACCAGAGAGAACATAAACCAGAGAGAACATAAACCGGAGAGAACATAAACCGGAGAGAACATGAACCGGAGAGAACATAAACCAGAGAGAACATAAACCGGAGAGAACATAAACCAGACAGAACATAAACCGGAGAGAACATAAACCAGAGAGAACGTAAACCAGAGAGAACATAAACCAGAGAGAACATAAACCGGAGAGAACATAAACCTGAGAGAACATAAACCGGAGAGAACATAAATCGGAGAGAACGTAAACCAGAGAGAACGTAAACCGGAGAGAACGTAAACCGGAGAGAACATAAACCGGAGAGAACATAAACCGGAGAGATTATAAACCAGAGAGAACATAAACCAGAGAGAACATAAACCAGACAGAACATGAACCGGAGAGAACATGAACCTGAGAGAACGTAAACCGGAGAGAACATAAACCGGAGAGAACTTAAACCAGAGAGAACATAAACCGGAGAAAACATAAACCGGAGAGAACATAAACCGGAGAGAACTTAAACCAGAGAGAACGTAAACCGGAGAGAACGTAAACCTGAGAGAACATAAACCGGAGAGAACATAAACCAGAGAGAACATAAACCAGAGAGAACATAAACCAGAGAGAACATAAACCGGAGAGAACATGAACCGGAGAGAACATAAACCTGAGAGAACATAAACCGGAGAGAACATAAACCGGAGAGAACATAAACCGGAGAGAACTTAAACCAGAGAGAACGTAAACCGGAGAGAACGTAAACCTGAGAGAACATAAACCGGAGAGAACATAAACCAGAGAGAACATAAACCAGAGAGAACATAAACCAGAGAGAACGTAAACCGGAGATTACATAAACCGGAGAGAACATAAACCAGAGAGAACATAAACCAGAGAAAACCTAAACCAGAGAGAACATAAACCGGAGAGAACGTAAACCGGAGAGAACATAAACCGGAGAGAACGTAAACCAGAGAGAACGTAAACCAGAGAGAACATAAACCGGAGAGAACGTAAACCGGAGAGAACATAAACCGGAGAGAACATAAACCAGAGAGAACATAAACCGGAGAGAACATAAACCAGAGAGAACATAAACCAGAGAGAACATAAACGAGAGAGAACGTAAACCTGAGAGAACATAAACCAGAGAGAACATAAACCGGAGAGAACATAAACCGGAGAGAACATAAACCTGAGAGAACATAAACCGGAGAGAACATAAACCGGAGAGAACGTAAACCGGAGAGAACGTAAACCGGAGAGAACATAAACCGGAGAGAACATAAACCGGAGAGAACGTAAACCGGAGAGAACATAAACCGGAGAGAACGTGAACCGGAGAGAACCTAAACCAGAGAGAACATAATCCGGAGAGAACATAAACCGGAGAGAACATAAAACAAAGAGAACATTAACCGGAGAGAACATAAACCGGAGAGAACATAAAACAAATTGAACATAAACCGGAGAGAACATATACCGGAGAGAACATAAACCAGAGAGAACGTACACCGGAGAGAACTTAAACCAGAGAGAACGTAAACCAGAGAGAACATAAACCGGAGAGAAAATAAACCGGAGAGAACATAAACCAGAGAGAACATAAACCAGAGAGAACATAAACCGGAGAGAACATAAACCAGAGAGAACTTAAACCGGAGAGAACATAAACCAGAGAGAACATAAACCTGAGAGAACAAAAACCAGAGAGAACGTAAACCGGAGAGAACATAAACCAGAGAGAACGTAAACCGGAGAGAACGTAAACCAGAGAGAACATAAACCGGAGAGAACATAAACCAGAGAGAACATAAACCAGAGAGAACGTCAACCGGAGAGAACATAAACCAGAGAGAACAAACACCGGAGAGAACATAAACCAGAGAGAACATAAACCAGAGAGAACATAAACCAGAGAGAACATAAACCGGAGAGAACATAAACCAGAGAGAACATAAACCAGAGAGAACGTCAACCGGAGAGAAAATAAACCAGAGAGAACATAAACCAGAGAGAACATAAACCAGAGAGAACGTAAACCGGAGAGAACATAAACCGGAGAGAACGTAAAGCGGAGATAACATAAACTGGAGAGAACGTAAACCAGAGAGAACGTAAACCGGAGAGAACGTAAACCGGAGAGAACATAAACCGGAGAGAACTTAAACCAGAGAGAACGTAAACCGGAGAGAACGTAAACCGGAGAAAACACAAACCGGAGAGAACATAAACCAGAGAGAACATAAACCAGAGATAACATAAACCAGAGAGAACATAAACCAGAGAGAACATGAACCGGAGAGAACATAAACCTGAGAGAACATAAACCGGAGAGAACATAAACCGGAGAGAACTTAAACCAGAGAGAACGTAAACCGGAGAGAACATAAACCAGAGAGAACATAAACCAGAGAGAACATAAACCGGAGAGAACATAAACCGGAGAGAACATGAACCGGAGAGAACATAAACCAGAGAGAACATAAACCGGAGAGAACATAAACCAGACAGAACATAAACCAGAGAGAACATAAACCAGAGAGAACGTAAACCAGAGAGAACATAAACCAGAGAGAACATAAACCGGAGAGAACATAAACCTGAGAGAACATAAACCGGAGAGAACATAAACCGGAGAGAACGTAAACCAGAGAGAACGTAAACCGGAGAGAACGTAAACCGGAGAGAACATAAACCGGAGAGAACATAAACCGGAGAGATTATAAACCAGAGAGAACATAAACCAGAGAGAACATAAACCAGACAGAACATGAACCGGAGAGAACATGAACCTGAGAGAACGTAAACCGGAGAGAACATAAACCGGAGAGAACTTAAACCAGAGAGAACATAAACCGGAGAAAACATAAACCGGAGAGAACATAAACCGGAGAGAACTTAAACCAGAGAGAACGTAAACCGGAGAGAACGTAAACCTGAGAGAACATAAACCGGAGAACATAAACCAGAGAGAACATAAACCAGAGAGAACATAAACCAGAGAGAACATAAACCGGAGAGAACATGAACCGGAGAGAACATAAACCTGAGAGAACATAAACCGGAGAGAACATAAACCAGAGAGAACATAAACCGGAGAGAACTTAAACCAGAGAGAACGTAAACCGGAGAGAACGTAAACCTGAGAGAACATAAACCGGAGAGAACATAAACCAGAGAGAACATAAACCAGAGAGAACATAAACCAGAGAGAACGTAAACCGGAGAGAACATAAACCGGAGAGAACATAAACCAGAGAGAACATAAACCAGAGAAAACCTAAAACAGAGAGAACATAAACCGGAGAGAACGTAAACCGGAGAGAACATAAACCGGAGAGAACGTAAACCAGAGAGAACGTAAACCAGAGAGAACATAAACCGGAGAGAACGTAAACCGGAGAGAACATAAACCGGAGAGAACATAAACCAGAGAGAACATAAACCGGAGAGAACATAAACCAGAGAGAACATAAACCAGAGAGAACATAAACGAGAGAGAACGTAAACCTGAGAGAACATAAACCAGAGAGAACATAAACCGGAGAGAACATAAACCGGAGAGAACATAAACCTGAGAGAACATAAACCGGAGAGAACATAAACCGGAGAGAACGTAAACCGGAGAGAACGTAAACCGGAGAGAACATAAACCGGAGAGAACATAAACCGGAGAGAACGTAAACCGGAGAGAACATAAACCGGAGAGAACGTGAACCGGAGAGAACCTAAACCAGAGAGAACATAATCCGGAGAGAACATAAACCGGAGAGAACATAAAACAAAGAGAACATTAACCGGAGAGAACATAAACCGGAGAGAACATAAAACAAATTGAACATAAACCGGAGAGAACATATACCGGAGAGAACATAAACCAGAGAGAACGTAAACCGGAGAGAACTTAAACCAGAGAGAACGTAAACCAGAGAGAACATAAACCGGAGAGAAAATAAACCGGAGAGAACGTAAACCAGAGAGAACATAAACCGGAGAGAACATAAACCGGAGAGAACGTAAACCAGAGAGAACGTAAACCAGAGAGAACAGAAACCAGAGAGAACATAAACCAGAGAGAACATAAACCGGAGAGAACATAAACCGGAGAGAACATAAACCGGAGAGAACATAAACCGGAGAGAACGTAAACCAGAGAGAACATAAACCGGAGAGAACGTAAACCGGAGAGAAAGTAAACCAGAGAGAACATAAACCAGAGAGAACATAAACCGGAGGGAACATAAACCGGAGAGAACATAAACCAGAGAGAACGTAAACTGGAGAGAACATAAACCAGAGAGAACATAAACCAAAGAGAACATAAACCAGAGAGAACATAAATCGGAGAGAACATAAACCAGAGAGAACATAAACTGGAGAGAACATAAACCAGAGAGAACGTAAACCGGAGAGAACATAAACTGGAGAGAACATAAACCAGAGAGAACATAAACCAGAGAGAACATAAACCAGAGAGAACATAAACCGGAGAGAACATAAACCGGAGAGAACATAAACAAGAGAGAACGTAAACCGGAGAGAACATAAAACAAAGAGAACATAAACCGGAGAGAACATAAACCGGAGAGAACATAAACCGAAGAGAACATAAACCAGAGAGAACATAAACCTGAGAGAACGTAAACCAGAGAGAACATAAACCGGAGAGAACATACACCAGAGAGAACATAAACCGGAGAGAACATAAACCGGAGAGAACATAAACCGGAGAGAACATAAAACAAAGAGAACATAAACCGGAGAGAACATAAACCGAAGAGAACATAAACCGGAGAGAACGTAAACCAGAGAGAACATAAACCAGAAAGAACATAAACCGGAGAGAACATAAACCAGAGAGAACGTAAACCAGAGAGAACATAAACCGGAGAGAACATAAACCGGAGAGAATGTAAACCAGAGAGAACGTAAACCAGAGAGAACATAAACCAGAGAAAACATAAACCAGAGAGAACATAAACCGGAGAGAACATAAACCGGAGAGAACGTAAACCAGAGAGAACATAAACCGGAGAGAACGTAAACCGGAGAGAAAGTAAACCAGAGAGAACATAAACCAGAGGGAACATAAACCGGAGAGAACATAAACCAGAGAGAACGTAAACTGGAGAGAACATAAACCGGAGGGAACATAAACCGGAGAGAACATAAACCAGAGAGAACATAAACCAGAGAGAACGTAAACTGGAGAGAACATAAACCGGAGAGAACATAAACCGGAGAGAACATAAACCAGAGAGAACATAAACCAGAGAGAACATAAACCGGAGAGAACATAAACCAGAGAGAACATAAACCTGAGAGAACAAAAACCAGAGAGAACATAAACCGGAGAGAACATAAACCAGAGAGAACGTAAACCGGAGAGAACGTAAACCAGAGAGAACATAAACCGGAGAGAACATAAACCAGAGAGAACGTAAACCTGAGAGAACATAAACCAGAGAGAACATAAACCGGAGAGAACATAAACCAGAGAGAACATAAACCAGAGAGAACGTCAACCGGAGAGAACATAAACCAGAGAGAACAAACACCGGAGAGAACATAAACCAGAGAGAACATAAACCAGAGAGAACATAAACCAGAGAGAACATAAACCGGAGAGAACATAAACCAGAGAGAACATAAACCAGAGAGAACGTCAACCGGAGAGAACATAAACCAGAGAGAACATAAACCAGAGAGAACATAAACCAGAGAGAACGTAAACCGGAGAGAACATAAACCGGAGAGAACGTAAAGCGGAGATAACATAAACTGGAGAGAACGTAAACCAGAGAGAACGTAAACCAGAGAGAACGTAAACCGGAGAGAACGTAAACCGGAGAGAACATAAACCGGAGAGAACTTAAACCAGAGAGAACGTAAACCGGAGAGAACGTAAACCGGAGAGAACACAAACCGGAGAGAACATAAACCAGAGAGAACATAAACCAGAGAGAACGTAAACTGGAGAGAACATAAACCGGAGGGAACATAAACCGGAGAGAACATAAACCAGAGAGAACATAAACCAGAGAGAACGTAAACTGGAGAGAACATAAACCGGAGAGAACATAAACCGGAGAGAACATAAACCAGAGAGAACATAAACCAGAGAGAACATAAACCGGAGAGAACATAAACCAGAGAGAACATAAACCGGAGAGAACATAAACCAGAGAGAACATAAACCTGAGAGAACAAAAACCAGAGAGAACATAAACCGGAGAGAACATAAACCAGAGAGAACGTAAACCGGAGAGAACGTAAACCAGAGAGAACATAAACCGGAGAGAACATAAACCAGAGAGAACGTAAACCTGAGAGAACATAAACCAGAGAGAACATAAACCGGAGAGAACATAAACCAGAGAGAACATAAACCAGAGAGAACGTCAACCGGAGAGAACATAAACGAGAGAGAACAAACACCGGAGAGAACATAAACCAGAGAGAACATAAACCAGAGAGAACATAAACCAGAGAGAACATAAACCGGACAGAACATAAACCAGAGAGAACATAAACCAGAGAGAACGTCAACCGGAGAGAACATAAACCAGAGAGAACATAAACCAGAGAGAACATAAACCAGAGAGAACGTAAACCGGAGAGAACATAAACCGGAGAGAACGTAAAGCGGAGATAACATAAACTGGAGAGAACGTAAACCAGAGAGAACGTAAACCAGAGAGAACGTAAACCGGAGAGAACGTAAACCGGAGAGAACATAAACCGGAGAGAACTTAAACCAGAGAGAACGTAAACCGGAGAGAACGTAAACCGGAGAGAACACAAACCGGAGAGAACATAAACCAGAGAGAACATAAACCAGAGATAACATAAACCAGAGAGAACATAAACCAGAGAGAACATGAACCGGAGAGAACATAAACCTGAGAGAACATAAACCGGAGAGAACATAAACCGGAGAGAACTTAAACCAGAGAGAACGTAAACCGGAGAGAACATAAACCAGAGAGAACATAAACCAGAGAGAACATAAACCGGAGAGAACATAAACCGGAGAGAACATGAACCGGAGAGAACATAAACCAGAGAGAACATAAACCGGAGAGAACATAAACCAGACAGAACATAAACCGGAGAGAACATAAACCAGAGAGAACGTAAACCAGAGAGAACATAAACCAGAGAGAACATAAACCGGAGAGAACATAAACCTGAGAGAACATAAACCGGAGAGAACATAAATCGGAGAGAACGTAAACCAGAGAGAACGTAAACCGGAGAGAACGTAAACCGGAGAGAACATAAACCGGAGAGAACATAAACCGGAGAGATTATAAACCAGAGAGAACATAAACCAGAGAGAACATAAACCAGACAGAACATGAACCGGAGAGAACATGAACCTGAGAGAACGTAAACCGGAGAGAACATAAACCGGAGAGAACTTAAACCAGAGAGAACATAAACCGGAGAAAACATAAACCGGAGAGAACATAAACCGGAGAGAACTTAAACCAGAGAGAACGTAAACCGGAGAGAACGTAAACCTGAGAGAACATAAACCGGAGAGAACATAAACCAGAGAGAACATAAACCAGAGAGAACATAAACCAGAGAGAACATAAACCGGAGAGAACATGAACCGGAGAGAACATAAACCTGAGAGAACATAAACCGGAGAGAACATAAACCGGAGAGAACATAAACCGGAGAGAACTTAAACCAGAGAGAACGTAAACCGGAGAGAACGTAAACCTGAGAGAACATAAACCGGAGAGAACATAAACCAGAGAGAACATAAACCAGAGAGAACATAAACCAGAGAGAACGTAAACCGGAGATTACATAAACCGGAGAGAACATAAACCAGAGAGAACATAAACCAGAGAAAACCTAAACCAGAGAGAACATAAACCGGAGAGAACGTAAACCGGAGAGAACATAAACCGGAGAGAACGTAAACCAGAGAGAACGTAAACCAGAGAGAACATAAACCGGAGAGAACGTAAACCGGAGAGAACATAAACCGGAGAGAACATAAACCAGAGAGAACATAAACCGGAGAGAACATAAACCAGAGAGAACATAAACCAGAGAGAACATAAACGAGAGAGAACGTAAACCTGAGAGAACATAAACCAGAGAGAACATAAACCGGAGAGAACATAAACCGGAGAGAACATAAACCTGAGAGAACATAAACCGGAGAGAACATAAACCGGAGAGAACGTAAACCGGAGAGAACGTAAACCGGAGAGAACATAAACCGGAGAGAACATAAACCGGAGAGAACGTAAACCGGAGAGAACATAAACCGGAGAGAACGTGAACCGGAGAGAACCTAAACCAGAGAGAACATAATCCGGAGAGAACATAAACCGGAGAGAACATAAAACAAAGAGAACATTAACCGGAGAGAACATAAACCGGAGAGAACATAAAACAAATTGAACATAAACCGGAGAGAACATATACCGGAGAGAACATAAACCAGAGAGAACGTAAACCGGAGAGAACTTAAACCAGAGAGAACGTAAACCAGAGAGAACATAAACCGGAGAGAAAATAAACCGGAGAGAACATAAACCAGAGAGAACATAAACCAGAGAGAACATAAACCGGAGAGAACATAAACCAGAGAGAACTTAAACCGGAGAGAACATAAACCAGAGAGAACATAAACCTGAGAGAACAAAAACCAGAGAGAACATAAACCGGAGAGAACATAAACCAGAGAGAACGTAAACCGGAGAGAACGTAAACCAGAGAGAACATAAACCGGAGAGAACATAAACCAGAGAGAACGTAAACCTGAGAGAACATAAACCAGAGAGAACATAAACCGGAGAGAACATAAACCAGAGAGAACATAAACCAGAGAGAACGTCAACCGGAGAGAACATAAACCAGAGAGAACAAACACCGGAGAGAACATAAACCAGAGAGAACATAAACCAGAGAGAACATAAACCAGAGAGAACATAAACCGGAGAGAACATAAACCAGAGAGAACATAAACCAGAGAGAACGTCAACCGGAGAGAAAATAAACCAGAGAGAACATAAACCAGAGAGAACATAAACCAGAGAGAACGTAAACCGGAGAGAACATAAACCGGAGAGAACGTAAAGCGGAGATAACATAAACTGGAGAGAACGTAAACCAGAGAGAACGTAAACCGGAGAGAACGTAAACCGGAGAGAACATAAACCGGAGAGAACTTAAACCAGAGAGAACGTAAACCGGAGAGAACGTAAACCGGAGAAAACACAAACCGGAGAGAACATAAACCAGAGAGAACATAAACCAGAGATAACATAAACCAGAGAGAACATAAACCAGAGAGAACATGAACCGGAGAGAACATAAACCTGAGAGAACATAAACCGGAGAGAACATAAACCGGAGAGAACTTAAACCAGAGAGAACGTAAACCGGAGAGAACATAAACCAGAGAGAACATAAACCAGAGAGAACATAAACCGGAGAGAACATAAACCGGAGAGAACATGAACCGGAGAGAACATAAACCAGAGAGAACATAAACCGGAGAGAACATAAACCAGACAGAACATAAACCAGAGAGAACATAAACCAGAGAGAACGTAAACCAGAGAGAACATAAACCAGAGAGAACATAAACCGGAGAGAACATAAACCTGAGAGAACATAAACCGGAGAGAACATAAACCGGAGAGAACGTAAACCAGAGAGAACGTAAACCGGAGAGAACGTAAACCGGAGAGAACATAAACCGGAGAGAACATAAACCGGAGAGATTATAAACCAGAGAGAACATAAACCAGAGAGAACATAAACCAGACAGAACATGAACCGGAGAGAACATGAACCTGAGAGAACGTAAACCGGAGAGAACATAAACCGGAGAGAACTTAAACCAGAGAGAACATAAACCGGAGAAAACATAAACCGGAGAGAACATAAACCGGAGAGAACTTAAACCAGAGAGAACGTAAACCGGAGAGAACGTAAACCTGAGAGAACATAAACCGGAGAACATAAACCAGAGAGAACATAAACCAGAGAGAACATAAACCAGAGAGAACATAAACCGGAGAGAACATGAACCGGAGAGAACATAAACCTGAGAGAACATAAACCGGAGAGAACATAAACCAGAGAGAACATAAACCGGAGAGAACTTAAACCAGAGAGAACGTAAACCGGAGAGAACGTAAACCTGAGAGAACATAAACCGGAGAGAACATAAACCAGAGAGAACATAAACCAGAGAGAACATAAACCAGAGAGAACGTAAACCGGAGAGAACATAAACCGGAGAGAACATAAACCAGAGAGAACATAAACCAGAGAAAACCTAAAACAGAGAGAACATAAACCGGAGAGAACGTAAACCGGAGAGAACATAAACCGGAGAGAACGTAAACCAGAGAGAACGTAAACCAGAGAGAACATAAACCGGAGAGAACGTAAACCGGAGAGAACATAAACCGGAGAGAACATAAACCAGAGAGAACATAAACCGGAGAGAACATAAACCAGAGAGAACATAAACCAGAGAGAACATAAACGAGAGAGAACGTAAACCTGAGAGAACATAAACCAGAGAGAACATAAACCGGAGAGAACATAAACCGGAGAGAACATAAACCTGAGAGAACATAAACCGGAGAGAACATAAACCGGAGAGAACGTAAACCGGAGAGAACGTAAACCGGAGAGAACATAAACCGGAGAGAACATAAACCGGAGAGAACGTAAACCGGAGAGAACATAAACCGGAGAGAACGTGAACCGGAGAGAACCTAAACCAGAGAGAACATAATCCGGAGAGAACATAAACCGGAGAGAACATAAAACAAAGAGAACATTAACCGGAGAGAACATAAACCGGAGAGAACATAAAACAAATTGAACATAAACCGGAGAGAACATATACCGGAGAGAACATAAACCAGAGAGAACGTAAACCGGAGAGAACTTAAACCAGAGAGAACGTAAACCAGAGAGAACATAAACCGGAGAGAAAATAAACCGGAGAGAACGTAAACCAGAGAGAACATAAACCGGAGAGAACATAAACCGGAGAGAACGTAAACCAGAGAGAACGTAAACCAGAGAGAACAGAAACCAGAGAGAACATAAACCAGAGAGAACATAAACCGGAGAGAACATAAACCGGAGAGAACATAAACCGGAGAGAACATAAACCGGAGAGAACGTAAACCAGAGAGAACATAAACCGGAGAGAACGTAAACCGGAGAGAAAGTAAACCAGAGAGAACATAAACCAGAGAGAACATAAACCGGAGGGAACATAAACCGGAGAGAACATAAACCAGAGAGAACGTAAACTGGAGAGAACATAAACCAGAGAGAACATAAACCAAAGAGAACATAAACCAGAGAGAACATAAATCGGAGAGAACATAAACCAGAGAGAACATAAACTGGAGAGAACATAAACCAGAGAGAACGTAAACCGGAGAGAACATAAACTGGAGAGAACATAAACCAGAGAGAACATAAACCAGAGAGAACATAAACCAGAGAGAACATAAACCGGAGAGAACATAAACCGGAGAGAACATAAACAAGAGAGAACGTAAACCGGAGAGAACATAAAACAAAGAGAACATAAACCGGAGAGAACATAAACCGGAGAGAACATAAACCGAAGAGAACATAAACCAGAGAGAACATAAACCTGAGAGAACGTAAACCAGAGAGAACATAAACCGGAGAGAACATACACCAGAGAGAACATAAACCGGAGAGAACATAAACCGGAGAGAACATAAACCGGAGAGAACATAAAACAAAGAGAACATAAACCGGAGAGAACATAAACCGAAGAGAACATAAACCGGAGAGAACGTAAACCAGAGAGAACATAAACCAGAAAGAACATAAACCGGAGAGAACATAAACCAGAGAGAACGTAAACCAGAGAGAACATAAACCGGAGAGAACGTAAACCGGAGAGAACGTAAACCAGAGAGAACGTAAACCAGAGAGAACGTAAAACAGAGAGAACATAAACCGGAGAGAACATAAACCGGAGAGAACGTAAACCAGAGAGAACATAAACCGGAGAGAACATAAACCGGAGAGAACGTAAACCAGAGAGAACGTAAACCAGAGAGAACATAAACCAGAGAGAACATAAACCAGAGAGAACATAAACCGGAGAGAACATAAACCGGAGAGAACATAAACCGGAGAGAACGTAAACCAGAGAGAACATAAACCGGAGAGAACGTAAACCGGAGAGAAAGTAAACCAGAGAGAACATAAACCAGAGAGAACACAAACCGGAGGGAACATAAACTGGAGAGAACATAAACCAGAGAGAACGTAAACTGGAGAGAACATAAACCGGAGAGAACATAAACCGGAGAGAACATAAACCAGAGAGAACATAATCCAGAGAGAACATAAACCGGAGAGAACATAAACCAGAGAGAACGTCAACCGGAGAGAACATAAACCAGAGAGAACATAAACCAGAGAGAACATAAACCAGAGAGAACGTAAACCGGAGAGAACATAAACCGCAGAGAACATAAACCAGAGAGAACGTAAACCGGAGATAACATAAACCGGAGAGAACATAAACCAGAGAGAACGTAAACCAGAGAGAACGTAAACCAGAGAGAACATAAACCAGCGAGAACATAAACCGGAGAGAACATAAACCGGAGAGAACATAAACCAGAGAGAACATAAACCGGAGAGAACGTAAACCAGAGAGAACGTAAACCGGAGATAACATAAACCGGAGAGAACATAAACCGGAGAGAACGTAAACCGGAGACAACGTAAACCAGAGAGAACGTAAACCGGAGAGAACATAAACCGGAGAGAACATTAACCGGAGAGAACGTAAACCGGAGAGAACATAAACCGGAGAGAACGTAAACCGGAAAGAACGTAAACCAGAGAGAACATAAACCGGAGAGAACATAAACCGGAGACAACGTAAACCGGAGAGAACGTAAACCAGAGAGAACATAAACCGGAAAGAACGTAAACCAGAGAGAACATAAACCAGAGAGAACATAAAACAAAGAGAACATTAACCGGAGAGAACATAAACCGGAGAGAACATAAAACAAAGAGAACATTAACCGGAGAGAACATAAACCGGAGAGAACATAATACAAATTGAACATAAACCGGAGAGAACATATACCGGAGAGAACATAAACCAGAGAGAACATAAACCGGAGAGAACGTAAACCAGAGAGAACATAAACCGGAGAGAACATAAACCGGAGAGAACGTAAACCAGAGAGAACGTAAACCAGAGAGAAGATAAACCGTAGAGAACATAAACCAGAGAGAACATAAACCAGAGAGAACATAAACCGGAGAGAACATAAACCAGAGAGAACATAAACCGGAGAGAACATAAACCGGAGAGAACATAAACCGGAGAGAACATAAACCGGAGAGAACGTAAACCAGAGAGAACATAAACCGGAGAGAACGTAAACCGGAGAGAAAGTAAACCAGAGAGAACATAAACCAGAGAGAACATAAACCGGAGGGAACATAAACCGGAGAGAACATAAACCAGAGAGAACGTAAACTGGAGAGAACATAAACCGGAGAGAACATAAACCAAAGAGAACATAAAGCAGAGAGAACATAAACCGGAGAGAACATAAACCAGAGAGAACATAAACCAGAGAGAACATAAACTGGAGAGAACATAAACCAGAGAGAACGTAAACCGGAGAGAACATAAACCAGAGAGAACATAAACCAGAGAGGACATAAACCAGAGAGGACATAAACCGGAGAGAACATAAACCGGAGAGAACATAAACAAGAGAGAACATAAACCAGAGAGAACATAAACCGGAGAGAACATAAACCAGAGAGAACATAAACCGGAGAGAACATAAACCTGAGAGAACGTAAACCAGAGAGAACATAAACCGGAGAGAACATAAACCAGAGAGAACATAAACCGGAGAGAACATAAACCGGAGAGAACATAAACCGGAGAGAACATAAACCGGAGAGAACATAAAACAAAGAGAACATAAACCGGAGAGAACATAAACCAAAGAGAACGTAAACCGGAGAGAACGTAAACCAGAGAGAACATAAACCTGAGAGAACGTAAACCGGAGAGAACATAAACCAGAGAGAACGTAAACCAGAGAGAACATAAACCGGAGAGAACGTAAACCGGAGAGAACATAAACCAGAGAGAACGTAAACCAGAAAGAACGTAAACCAGAGAGAACGTAAACCAGAGAGAACTTAAACCGGAGAGAACATAAACCGGAGAGAACGTAAACCAGAGAGAACATAAACCAGAGAGAACATAAACCGGAGAGAATGTAAACCAGAGAGAACGTAAACCAGAGAGAACATAAACCAGAGAGAACATAAACCAGAGAGAACATAAACCGGAGAGAACATAAACCGGAGAGAACGTAAACCAGAGAGAACATAAACCGGAGAGAACGTAAACCGGAGAGAAAGTAAACCAGAGAGAACATAAACCAGAGGGAACATAAACCGGAGAGAACATAAACCAGAGAGAACGTAAACTGGAGAGAACATAAACCGGAGGGAACATAAACCGGAGAGAACATAAACCAGAGAGAACATAAACCAGAGAGAACGTAAACTGGAGAGAACATAAACCGGAGAGAACATAAACCGGAGAGAACATAAACCAGAGAGAACATAAACCAGAGAGAACATAAACCGGACAGAAGATAAACCAGAGAGAACATAAACCGGAGAGAACATAAACCAGAGAGAACATAAACCTGAAAGAACAAAAACCAGAGAGAACATAAACCGGAGAGAACATAAACCAGAGAGAACGTAAACCGGAGAGAACGTAAACCAGAGAGAACATAAACCGGAGAGAACATAAACCAGAGAGAACGTAAACCTGAGAGAACATAAACCAGAGAGAACATAAACCGGAGAGAACATAAACCAGAGAGAACATAAACCAGAGAGAACGTCAACCGGAGAGAACATAAACCAGAGAGAACAAACACCGGAGAGAACATAAACCAGAGAGAACATAAACCAGAGAGAACATAAACCAGAGAGAACATAAACCGGAGAGAACATAAACCAGAGAGAACATAAACCAGAGAGAACGTCAACCGAAGAGAACATAAACCAGAGAGAACATAAACCAGAGAGAACATAAACCAGAGAGAACGTAAACCGGAGAGAACATAAACCGGAGAGAACGTAAAGCGGAGATAACATAAACTGGAGAGAACGTAAACCAGAGAGAACGTAAACCAGAGAGAACATAAACCGGAGAGAACATAAACCAGAGAGAACATAAACCGAAGAGAACATAAACCGGAGAGAACATAAACCGGAGAGAACTTAAACCAGAGAGAACGTAAACCGGAGAGAACGTAAACCGGAGAGAACATAAACCGGAGAGAACTTAAACCAGAGAGAACGTAAACCGGAGAGAACGTAAACCGGAGAGAACACAAACCGGAGAGAACATAAACCAGAGAGAACATAAACCAGAGATAACATAAACCAGAGAGAACATAAACCAGAGAGAACATGAACCGGAGAGAACATAAACCTGAGAGAACATAAACCGGAGAGAACATAAACCGGAGAGAACTTAAACCAGAGAGAACGTAAACCGGAGAGAACATAAACCAGAGAGAACATAAACCAGAGAGAACATAAACCGGAGAGAACATAAACCGGAGAGAACATGAACCGGAGAGAACATAAACCTGAGAGAACATAAACCGGAGAGAACATAAACCGGAGAGAACATAAACCCTGAGAGAACATAAACCGGAGAGAACATAAACCGGAGAGAACGTAAACCAGAGAGAACATAAACCGGAGAGAACATAAACCGGAGAGAACATAAACCCTGAGAGAACATAAACCGGAGAGAACATAAACCGGAGAGAACGTAACCCAGAGAGAACGTAAACCGGAGAGAACGTAAACCGGAGAGAACATAAACCGGAGAGAACATAAACCGGAGAGATTATAAACCAGAGAGAACATAAACCAGAGAGAACATAAACCAGACAGAACATGAACCGGAGAGAACATGAACCTGAGAGAACGTAAACCGGAGAGAACATAAACCGGAGAGAACTTAAACCAGAGAGAACATAAACCGGAGAAAACATAAACCGGAGAGAACATAAACCGGAGAGAACTTAAACCAGAGAGAACGTAAACCGGAGAGAACGTAAACCTGAGAGAACATAAACCGGAGAGAACATAAACCAGAGAGAACATAAACCAGAGAGAACATAAACCGGAGAGAACATAAACCGGAGAGAACATGAACCGGAGAGAACATAAACCTGAGAGAACATAAACCGGAGAGAACATAAACCGGAGAGAACATAAACCGGAGAGAACTTAAACCAGAGAGAACGTAAACCGGAGAGAACGTAAACCTGAGAGAACATAAACCGGAGAGAACATAAACCAGAGAGAACATAAACCAGAGAGAACATAAACCAGAGAGAACGTAAACCGGAGAGAACATAAACCGGAGAGAACATAAACCAGAGAGAACATAAACCAGAGAAAACCTAAACCAGAGAGAACATAAACCGGAGAGAACGTAAACCGGAGAGAACATAAACCGGAGAGAACGTAAACCAGAGAGAACGTAAACCAGAGAGAACATAAACCGGAGAGAACGTAAACCGGAGAGAACATAAACCGGAGAGAACATAAACCAGAGAGAACATAAACCGGAGAGAACATAAACCAGAGAGAACATAAACCAGAGAGAACATAAACGAGAGAGAACGTAAACCTGAGAGAACATAAACCAGAGAGAACATAAACCGGAGAGAACATAAACCGGAGAGAACATAAACCTGAGAGAAGATAAACCGGAGAGAACATAAACCGGAGAGAACATAAACCTGAGAGAACATAAACCGGAGAGAACATAAACCGGAGAGAACTTAAACCAGAGAGAACGTAAACCGGAGAGAACGTAAAGCAGGGAGAGCACAAACCGGAGAGAACATAAACCAGAGAGAACATAAACCGGAGAGAACATAAACCGGAGAGAACTTAAACCAGAGAGAACGTAAACCGGAGAGAACGTAAAGCAGGGAGAGCACAAACCGGAGAGAACATAAACCAGAGAGAACATGAACCGGAGAGAACATAAACCAGAGAGAACTTAAACCAGAGATAACATAAACCAGAGAGAACATAAACCAGAGAAAACATAAACCGGAGAGAACATAAACCAGAGAGAACATAAACCAGAGAGAACATAAACCGGAGAGAACATAAACCGGAGAGAACATGAACCGGAGAGAACATAAACCTGAGAGAACATAAACCGGAGAGAACATAAACCAGAGAGAACATAAACCAGAGAGAACATAAACCAGAGAGAACGTAAACCAGAGAGAACATAAACCAGAGAGAACATAAACCGGAGAGAACATAAACCTGAGAGAACATAAACCGGAGAGAACATAAACCGGAGAGAACTTAAAACAGAGAGAACGTAAACCGGAGAGAACGTAAACCGGAGAGAACATAAACCGGAGAGAAGATAAACTGGAGAGAATATAAACCAGAGAGAACATAAACCAGAGAGAACAGAAACCAGACAGAACATGAACCGGAGAGAACATGAACCTGAGAGAACATAAACCGGAGAAAACATAAACCGGAGAGAATATAAACCAGAGAGAACATAAACCAGAGAGAACATAAACCGGAGAGAACATAAACCGGAGAGAACATGAACCGGAGAGAACATAAACCTGAGAGAACATAAACCGGAGAGAACATAAACCAGAGAGAACATAAACCAGAGAGAACATAAACCAGAGAGAACGTAAACCAGAGAGAACATAAACCAGAGAGAACATAAACCGGAGAGAACATAAACCAGAGAGAACATAAACCGGAGAGAACATAAACCAGAGAGAACATAAACCTGAGAGAACATAAACCGGAGAGAACATAAACCGGAGAGAACTTAAAACAGAGAGAACGTAAACCGGAGAGAACGTAAACCGGAGAGAACATAAACCGGAGAGAAGATAAACCGGAGAGAATATAAACCAGAGAGAACATAAACCAGAGAGAACATAAACCAGACAGAACATGAACCGGAGAGAACATGAACCTGAGAGAACATAAACCGGAGAGAACATAAACCGGAGAGAACTTAAACCAGAGAGAACATAAACCGGAGAAAACATAAACCGGAGAGAACATAAACCGGAGAGAACATAAACCAGAGAGAACATAAACCAGAGAGAACGTAAACCGGAGAGAACGTAAACCGGAGAGAACATAAACCAGAGAGAACATAAACCAGAGAGAACATAAACCAGAGAGAACATAAACCGGAGTGAACATGAACCAGAGAGAACATAAACCTGAGAGAACATAAACCGGAGAGAACATAAACCAGAGAGAACCTAAACCAGAGAGAACCTAAACCAGAGAGAACATAAACCGGAGAGAACATAAACCAGAGAGAACGTAAACCGGAGAGAACGTAAACCAGAGAGAACGTAAACCAGAGAGAACATAAACCGGAGAGAACGTAAACCGGAGAGAACATAAACCGGAGAGAACATAAACCAGAGAGAACATAAACCGGAGAGAACATAAACCGGAGAGACCATAAACCGGAGAGAACGTAAACTGGAGAGAACATAAACCGGAGAGAACATAAACCAGAGAGAACATAAACCGGAGAGAACGTAAACCAGAGAGAACATAAACCAGAGAGAACATAAACCGGAGAGAACGTAAACCGGAGAGAACATAAACCGGAGAGAACATAAACCGGAGAGAACATAAACCGGAGAGAACGTAAACCAGAGAGAACATAAACCGGAGAGAACGTAAACCAGAGAGAACATAAACCAGAGAGAACATAAACCAGAGAGAACGTAAACCGGAGAGAACATAAACCGGAGAGAACATAAACCAGAGAGAACATAAACCAGAGAAAACCTAAACCAGAGAGAACATAAACCGGAGAGAACGTAAACCGGAGAGAACATAAACCGGAGAGAACGTCAACCAGAGAGAACGTAAACCAGAGAGAACGTAAACCAGAGAGAACACAAACCGGAGAGAACATAAACCGGAGAGAACATAAACCAGAGAGAACATAAACCGGAGAGAACATAAACCAGAGAGAACATAAACCAGAGAGAACATAAACGAGAGAGAACGTAAACCTGAGAGAACATAAACCAGAGAGAACATAAACCGGAGAGAACATAAACCGGAGAGAACATAAACCTGAGAGAAGATAAACCGGAGAGAACATAAACCGGAGAGAACATAAACCTGAGAGAACATAAACCGGAGAGAACATAAACCGGAGAGAACTTAAACCAGAGAGAACGTAAACCGGAGAGAACGTAAAGCAGAGAGAGCACAAACCGGAGAGAACATAAACCAGAGAGAACATAAACCAGAGATAACATAAACCAGAGAGAACATAAACCAGAGAGAACATGAACCGGAGAGAACATAAACCAGAGAGAACTTAAACCAGAGATAACATAAACCAGAGAGAACATAAACCAGAGAAAACATAAACCGGAGAGAACATAAACCAGAGAGAACATAAACCAGAGAGAACATAAACCGGAGAGAACATAAACCGGAGAGAACATGAACCGGAGAGAACATAAACCTGAGAGAACATAAACCGGAGAGAACATAAACCAGAGAGAACATAAACCAGAGAGAACATAAACCAGAGAGAACGTAAACCAGAGAGAACATAAACCAGAGAGAACATAAACCGGAGAGAACATAAACCTGAGAGAACATAAACCGGAGAGAACATAAACCGGAGAGAACTTAAAACAGAGAGAACGTAAACCGGAGAGAACGTAAACCGGAGAGAACATAAACCGGAGAGAAGATAAACTGGAGAGAATATAAACCAGAGAGAACATAAACCAGAGAGAACAGAAACCAGACAGAACATGAACCGGAGAGAACATGAACCTGAGAGAACATAAACCGGAGAAAACATAAACCGGAGAGAATATAAACCAGAGAGAACATAAACCAGAGAGAACATAAACCGGAGAGAACATAAACCGGAGAGAACATGAACCGGAGAGAACATAAACCTGAGAGAACATAAACCGGAGAGAACATAAACCAGAGAGAACATAAACCAGAGAGAACATAAACCAGAGAGAACGTAAACCAGAGAGAACATAAACCAGAGAGAACATAAACCGGAGAGAACATAAACCAGAGAGAACATAAACCGGAGAGAACATAAACCAGAGAGAACATAAACCTGAGAGAACATAAACCGGAGAGAACATAAACCGGAGAGAACTTAAAACAGAGAGAACGTAAACCGGAGAGAACGTAAACCGGAGAGAACATAAACCGGAGAGAAGATAAACCGGAGAGAATATAAACCAGAGAGAACATAAACCAGAGAGAACATAAACCAGACAGAACATGAACCGGAGAGAACATGAACCTGAGAGAACATAAACCGGAGAGAACATAAACCGGAGAGAACTTAAACCAGAGAGAACATAAACCGGAGAAAACATAAACCGGAGAGAACATAAACCGGAGAGAACATAAACCAGAGAGAACATAAACCAGAGAGAACGTAAACCGGAGAGAACGTAAACCGGAGAGAACATAAACCAGAGAGAACATAAACCAGAGAGAACATAAACCAGAGAGAACATAAACCGGAGTGAACATGAACCAGAGAGAACATAAACCTGAGAGAACATAAACCGGAGAGAACATAAACCAGAGAGAACCTAAACCAGAGAGAACCTAAACCAGAGAGAACATAAACCAGAGAGAACGTAATCCGGAGAGAACGTAAACCAGAGAGAACGTAAACCAGAGAGAACATAAACCGGAGAGAAAGTAAACCGGAGAGAACATAAACCGGAGAGAACATAAACCAGAGAGAACATAAACCGGAGAGAACATAAACCGGAGAGACCATAAACCGGAGAGAACGTAAACTGGAGAGAACATAAACCGGAGAGAACATAAACCAGAGAGAACATAAACCGGAGAGAACGTAAACCAGAGAGAACATAAACCAGAGAGAACATAAACCGGAGAGAACGTAAACCGGAGAGAACATAAACCGGAGAGAACATAAACCGGAGAGAACATAAACCGGAGAGAACGTAAACCGGAGAGAACGTAAACCAGAGAGAACATAAACCGGAGAGAACGTAAACCAGAGAGAACATAAACCAGAGAGAACATAAACCAGAGAGAACATAAACCAGAGAGAACATAAACCGGAGAGAACATAAACCGGAGAGAACATAAAACCAGAGAGAACATAAACCGGAGAGAACATAAACCGGAGAGAACATAAACCGGAGAGAACTTAAAACAGAGAGAACGTAAACCGGAGAGAAGATAAACCGGAGAGAATATAAACCAGAGAGAACATAAACCAGAGAGAACATAAACCAGACAGAACATGAACCGGAGAGAACATGAACCTGAGAGAACATAAACCGGAGAGAACATAAACCGGAGAGAACTTAAAGCAGAGAGAACGTACACCGGAGAGAACGTAAACCGGAGAGAACATAAACCGGAGAGAACTTAAACCGGAGAGAACATAAACCGGAGAAAACATAAACCGGAGAGAACATAAACCGGAGAGAACTTAAACCAGAGAGAACGTAAACCGGAGAGAACGTAAACCTGAGAGAACATAAACCGGAGAGAACATAAACCAGAGAGAACATAAACCAGAGAGAACATGAACCGGAGAGAACATAAACCTGAGAGAACATAAACCGGAGAGAACATAAACCGGAGAGAACTTAAACCAGAGAGAACGTAAACCGGAGAGATCGTAAACCGGAGAGAACATAAACCGGAGAGAACATAAACCAGAGAGAACCTAAACCAGAGAGAACCTAAACCAGAGAGAACATAAACCGGAGAGAACATAAACCGGCGAGAACGTAAACCGGAGAGAACATAAACCGGAGAGAACGTAAACCAGAGAGAACGTAAACCAGAGAGAACATAAACCGGAGAGAACGTAAACTGGAGAGAACATAAACCAGAGAGAACATAAACCAGAGAGAACATAAACCGGAGAGAACATAAACCGGAGAGACCATAAACCGGAGAGAACGTAAACCGGAGAGAACATAAACCGGAGAGAACGTAAACCAGAGAGAACATAAACCAGAGAGAACGTAAACCGGAGAGAACGTAAACCGGAGAGAACATAAACCGGAGAGAACGTAAACCGGAGAGAACGTAAACCGGAGAGAACGTAAACCGGAGAGAACGTAAACCAGAGAGAACGTAAACCAGAGAGAACGTAAACCAGAGAGAACATAAACCAGAGAGAACATAAACCAGAGAGAACATAAACCAGAGAGAACATAAAACCAGAGAGAACATAAACCGGAGAGAACATAAACCGGAGAGAACATAAACCGGAGAGAGAACATTAAACAGAGAGAACGTAAACCGGAGAGAACATAAACCAGAGAGAACGTAAACCAGAGAGAACATAAACCGGAGAGAACATAAACCGGAGAGAACGTAAACCGGAGAGAACGTAAACCAGAGAGAACATAAACCAGAGAGATCATAAACCAGAGAGAACGTAAACCGGAGAGAACGTAAACCAGAGAGAACATAAACCAGAGAGAACGTAAACCAGAGAGAACATAAACCGGAGAGAACATAAACCGGAGAGAACGTAAACCTGAGAGAACGTAAACCAGAGAGAACATAAACCAGAGAGAACATAAACCAGAGAGAACATAAACCAGAGAGAACGTAAACCGGAGAGAACATAAACCAGAGAGAACATAAACCAGAGAGAACATAAACCAGAGAGAACATAAACCAGAGAGAACGTAAACCGGCGAGAACGTAAACCTGAGAGAACATAAACCGGAGAGAACATAAACCAGAGAGAACATAAACCAGAGAGAACGTAAACCAGAGAGAACATAAACCAGAGAGAACATAAACCGGAGAGAACGTAAATCAGAGAGAACGTAAACCAGAGAGAACATAAACCGGAGAGAACGTAAACTGGAGAGAACATAAACCAGAGAAAACATAAACCAGAGAGAACATAAACCGGAGAGAACATAAACCGGAGAGACCATAAACCGGAGAGAACGTAAACCGGAGAGAACATAAACCGGAGAGAACGTAAACCAGAGAGAACATAAACCAGAGAGAACGTAAACCGGAGAGAACGTAAACCGGAGAGAACGTAAACCGGAGAGAACGTAAACCGGAGAGAACGTAAACCGGAGAGAACGTAAACCAGAGAGAACGTAAACCAGAGAGAACATAAACCAGAGAGAACATAAACCAGAGAGAACATAAAACCAGAGAGAACATAAACCGGAGAGAACATAAACCGGAGAGTGAACATTAAACAGAGAGAAAGTAAACCGGAGAGAACATAAACCGGAGAGAACGTAAACCAGAGAGAACATAAACCGGAGAGAACATAAACCGGAGAGAACGTAAACCGGAGAGAACGTAAACCAGAGAGAACATAAACCAGAGAGATCATAAACCAGAGAGAACGTAAACCGGAGAGAACGTAAACCAGAGAGAACATAAACCAGAGAGAACGTAAACCAGAGAGAACATAAACCGGAGAGAACATAAACCGGAGAGAACGTAAACCTGAGAGAACGTAAACCAGAGAGAACATAAACCAGAGAGAACATAAACCAGAGAGAACATAAACCAGAGAGAACGTAAACCGGAGAGAACATAAACCAGAGAGAACGTAAACCGGCGAGAACGTAAACCTGAGAGAACATAAACCGGAGAGAACATAAACCAGAGAGAACATAAACCAGAGAGAACGTAAACCAGAGAGAACATAAACCAGAGAGAACATAAACCAGAGAGAACATAAACCAGAGAGAACGTAAACCAGAGAGAACGTAAACCGGAGAGAACATAAACCAGAGAGAACATAAACCAGAGAGAACGTAAACCGGAGAGAACGTAAACCAGAGAGAAGGTAAACCAGAGAGAATATTAACCAGAGAGAACGTAAACCGGAGAGAACATAAACCAGAGAGAACGTAAACCGGAGAGAACATAAACCAGAGAGAACGTAAACCGGAGAGAACATAAACCGGAGAGAACATAAACCAGAGAGAACATAAACCAGAGAAAACCTAAACCAGAGAGAACATAAACCGGAGAGAACGTAAACCGGAGAGAACATAAACCGGAGAGAACGTAAACCAGAGAGAACGTAAACCAGAGAGAACATAAACCGGAGAGAACGTAAACCGGAGAGAACATAAACCGGAGAGAACATAAACCAGAGAGAACATAAACCGGAGAGAACATAAACCAGAGAGAACATAAACCAGAGAGAACATAAACGAGAGAGAACGTAAACCTGAGAGAACATAAACCAGAGAAAACATAAACCGGAGAGAACATAAACCGGAGAGAACATAAACCTGAGAGAAGATAAACCGGAGAGAACATAAACCGGAGAGAACATAAACCTGAGAGAACATAAACCGGAGAGAACATAAACCGGAGAGAACTTAAACCAGAGAGAACGTAAACTGGAGAGAACGTAAAGCAGAGAGAGCACAAACCGGAGAGAACATAAACCAGAGAGAACATAAACCAGAGATAACATAAACCAGAGAGAACATAAACCAGAGAGAACATAAACCGGAGAGAACATAAACCGGAGAGAACATGAACCGGAGAGAACATAAACCTGAGAGAACATAAACCGGAGAGAACATAAACCAGAGAGAACATAAACCAGAGAGAACATAAACCGGAGAGAACGTAAACCAGAGAGAACATAAACCGGAGAGAACATGAACCGGAGAGAACATAAACCTGAGAGAACATAAACCGGAGAGAACATAAACCAGAGAGAACATAAACCAGAGAGAACATAAACCAGAGAGAACGTAAACCAGAGAGAACATAAACCAGAGAGAACATAAACCGGAGAGAACATAAACCTGAGAGAACATAAACCGGAGAGAACATAAACCGGAGAGAACTTAAAACAGAGAGAACGTAAACCGGAGAGAACGTAAACCGGAGAGAACATAAACCGGAGAGAAGATAAACTGGAGAGAATATAAACCAGAGAGAACATAAACCAGAGAGAACAGAAACCAGACAGAACATGAACCGGAGAGAACATGAACCTGAGAGAACATAAACCGGAGAAAACATAAACCGGAGAGAATATAAACCAGAGAGAACATAAACCAGAGAGAACATAAACCGGAGAGAACATAAACCGGAGAGAACATGAACCGGAGAGAACATAAACCTGAGAGAACATAAACCGGAGAGAACATAAACCAGAGAGAACATAAACCAGAGAGAACATAAACCAGAGAGAACGCAAACCAGAGAGAACATAAACCAGAGAGAATATAAACCGGAGAGAACATAAACCAGCGAGAACATAAACCGGAGAGAACATAAACCAGAGAGAACATAAACCTGAGAGAACATAAACCGGAGAGAACATAAACCGGAGAGAACTTAAAACAGAGAGAACGTAAACCGGAGAGAACGTAAACCGGAGAGAACATAAACCGGAGAGAAGATAAACCGGAGAGAATATAAACCAGAGAGAACATAAACCAGAGAGAACATAAACCAGACAGAACATGAACCGGAGAGAACATGAACCTGAGAGAACATAAACCGGAGAGAACATAAACCGGAGAGAACTTAAACCAGAGAGAACATAAACCGGAGAAAACATAAACCGGAGAGAACATAAACCGGAGAGAACATAAACCAGAGAGAACATAAACCAGAGAGAACGTAAACCGGAGAGAACGTAAACCGGAGAGAACATAAACCAGAGAGAACATAAACCAGAGAGAACATAAACCAGAGAGAACATAAACCGGAGTGAACATGAACCAGAGAGAACATAAACCTGAGAGAACATAAACCGGAGAGAACATAAACCAGAGAGAACCTAAACCAGAGAGAACCTAAACCAGAGAGAACATAAACCGGAGAGAACATAAACCAGAGAGAACGTAAACCGGAGAGAACGTAAACCAGAGAGAACGTAAACCAGAGAGAACATAAACCGGAGAGAACGTAAACCGGAGAGAACATAAACCGGAGAGAACATAAACCAGAGAGAACATAAACCGGAGAGAACATAAACCGGAGAGACCATAAACCGGAGAGAACGTAAACTGGAGAGAACATAAACCGGAGAAAACATAAACCGGAGAGAACATAAACCGGAGAGAACTTAAACCAGAGAGAACGTAAACCGGAGAGAACGTAAACCTGAGAGAACATAAACCGGAGAGAACATAAACCAGAGAGAACATAAACCAGAGAGAACATGAACCGGAGAGAACATAAACCTGAGAGAACATAAACCGGAGAGAACATAAACCGGAGAGAACTTAAACCAGAGAGAACGTAAACCGGAGAGAACGTAAACCGGAGAGAACATAAACCGGAGAGAACATAAACCAGAGAGAACCTAAACCAGAGAGAACATAAACCGGAGAGAACATAAACCAGCGAGAACGTAAACCGGAGAGAACATAAACCGGAGAGAACGTAAACCAGAGAGAACGTAAACCAGAGAGAACATAAGCCGGAGAGAACGTAAACTGGAGAGAACATAAACCAGAGAGAACATAAACCAGAGAGAACATAAACCGGAGAGAACATAAACCGGAGAGACCATAAACCGGAGAGAACGTAAACCGGAGAGAACATAAACCGGAGAGAACGTAAACCAGAGAGAACATAAACCAGAGAGAACGTAAACCGGAGAGAACGTAAACCGGAGAGAACATAAACCGGAGAGAACGTAAACCGGAGAGAACGTAAACCGGAGAGAACGTAAACCGGAGAGAACGTAAACCAGAGAGAACGTAAACCAGAGAGAACATAAACCAGAGAGAACATAAACCAGAGAGAACATAAAACCAGAGAGAACATAAACCGGAGAGAACATAAACCGGAGAGAACATAAACCGGAGAGAGAACATAAAACAGAGAGAACGTAAACCGGAGAGAACATAAACCAGAGAGAACGTAAACCAGAGAGAACATAAACCGGAGAGAACATAAACCGGAGAGAACGTAAACCGGAGAGAACGTAAACCAGAGAGAACATAAACCAGAGAGATCATAAACCAGAGAGAACGTAAACCGGAGAGAACGTAAACCAGAGAGAACATAAACCAGAGAGAACGTAAACCAGAGAGAACATAAACCGGAGAGAACATAAACCGGAGAGAACATGAACCGGAGAGAACATAAACCTGAGAGAACATAAACCGGAGAGAACATAAACCAGAGAGAACATAAACCAGAGAGAACATAAACCAGAGAGAACGTAAACCAGAGAGAACATAAACCGGAGAGAACATGAACCGGAGAGAACATAAACCAGAGAGAACATAAACCGGAGAGAACATAAACCAGAGAGAACATAAACCAGAGAGAACATAAACCAGAGAGAACGTAAACCAGAGAGAACATAAACCAGAGAGAACATAAACCGGAGAGAACATAAACCTGAGAGAACATAAACCGGAGAGAACATAAACCGGAGAGAACTTAAAACAGAGAGAACGTAAACCGGAGAGAACGTAAACCGGAGAGAACATAAACCGGAGAGAAGATAAACTGGAGAGAATATAAACCAGAGAGAACATAAACCAGAGAGAACAGAAACCAGACAGAACATGAACCGGAGAGAACATGAACCTGAGAGAACATAAACCGGAGAAAACATAAACCGGAGAGAATATAAACCAGAGAGAACAAAAACCAGAGAGAACATAAACCGGAGAGAACATAAACCGGAGAGAACATGAACCGGAGAGAACATAAACCTGAGAGAACATAAACCGGAGAGAACATAAACCAGAGAGAACATAAACCAGAGAGAACATAAACCAGAGAGAACGTAAACCAGAGAGAACATAAACCAGAGAGAACATAAACCGGAGAGAACATAAACCAGAGAGAACATAAACCGGAGAGAACATAAACCAGAGAGAACATAAACCTGAGAGAACATAAACCGGAGAGAACATAAACCGGAGAGAACTTAAAACAGAGAGAACGTAAACCGGAGAGAACGTAAACCGGAGAGAACATAAACCGGAGAGAAGATAAACCGGAGAGAATATAAACCAGAGAGAACATAAACCAGAGAGAACATAAACCAGACAGAACATGAACCGGAGAGAACATGAACCTGAGAGAACATAAACCGGAGAGAACATAAACCGGAGAGAACTTAAACCAGAGAGAACATAAACCGGAGAAAACATAAACCGGAGAGAACATAAACCGGAGAGAACATAAACCAGAGAGAACATAAACCAGAGAGAACGTAAACCGGAGAGAACGTAAACCGGAGAGAACATAAACCAGAGAGAACATAAACCAGAGAGAACATAAACCAGAGAGAACATAAACCGGAGTGAACATGAACCAGAGAGAACATAAACCTGAGAGAACATAAACCGGAGAGAACATAAACCAGAGAGAACCTAAACCAGAGAGAACCTAAACCAGAGAGAACATAAACCGGAGAGAACATAAACCAGAGAGAACGTAAACCGGAGAGAACGTAAACCAGAGAGAACGTAAACCAGAGAGAACATAAACCGGAGAGAACGTAAACCGGAGAGAACATAAACCGGAGAGAACATAAACCAGAGAGAACATAAACCGGAGAGAACATAAACCGGAGAGACCATAAACCGGAGAGAACGTAAACTGGAGAGAACATAAACCGGAGAAAACATAAACCGGAGAGAACATAAACCGGAGAGAACTTAAACCAGAGAGAACGTAAACCGGAGAGAACCTAAACCTGAGAGAACATAAACCGGAGAGAACATAAACCAGAGAGAACATAAACCAGAGAGAACATGAACCGGAGAGAACATAAACCTGAGAGAACATAAACCGGAGAGAACATAAACCGGAGAGAACTTAAACCAGAGAGAACGTAAACCGGAGAGAACGTAAACCGGAGAGAACATAAACCGGAGAGAACATAAACCAGAGAGAACCTAAACCAGAGAGAACATAAACCGGAGAGAACATAAACCAGCGAGAACGTAAACCGGAGAGAACATAAACCGGAGAGAACGTAAACCAGAGAGAACGTAAACCAGAGAGAACATAAACCGGAGAGAACGTAAACTGGAGAGAACATAAACCAGAGAGAACATAAACCAGAGAGAACATAAACCGGAGAGAACATAAACCGGAGAGACCATAAACCGGAGAGAACGTAAATCGGAGAGAACATAAACCGGAGAGAACGTAAACCAGAGAGAACATAAACCAGAGAGAACGTAAACCGGAGAGAACGTAAACCGGAGAGAACATAAACCGGAGAGAACGTAAACCGGAGAGAACGTAAACCGGAGAGAACGTAAACCGGAGAGAACGTAAACCAGAGAGAACGTAAACCAGAGAGAACGTAAACCAGAGAGAACATAAACCAGAGAGAACATAAAACCAGAGAGAACATAAACCGGAGAGAACATAAACCGGAGAGAACATAAACCGGAGAGAACATGAACCGGAGAGAACATAAACCTGAGAGAACATAAACCGGAGAGAACATAAACCAGAGAGAACATAAACCAGAGAGAACATAAACCAGAGAGAACGCAAACCAGAGAGAACATAAACCAGAGAGAACATAAACCGGAGAGAACATAAACCAGAGAGAACATAAACCGGAGAGAACATAAACCAGAGAGAACATAAACCTGAGAGAACATAAACCGGAGAGAACATAAACCGGAGAGAACTTAAAACAGAGAGAACGTAAACCGGAGAGAACGTAAACCGGAGAGAACATAAACCGGAGAGAAGATAAACCGGAGAGAATATAAACCAGAGAGAACATAAACCAGAGAGAACATAAACCAGACAGAACATGAACCGGAGAGAACATGAACCTGAGAGAACATAAACCGGAGAGAACATAAACCGGAGAGAACATAAACCGGAGAGAACTTAAACCAGAGAGAACATAAACCGGAGAAAACATAAACCGGAGAGAACATAAACCGGAGAGAACATATGTTCTCTCTGGTTTATGTTCTCTCTGGTTTATGTTCTCTCTGGTTTATGTTCTCTCCGGTTTACGTTCTCTCTGGTTTATGTTCTCTCCGGTTTACGTTCTCTCTGGTTAATGTTCTCTCTGGTTTACCTTCTCTCTGGTTTACGTTCTCTCCGGTTTACGTTCTCTCTGGTTTATGTTCTCTCTGGTTTATGTTCTCTCCGGTTTACGTTCTCTCTGGTTTACGTTCTCTCTGGTTTATGTTCTCTCTGGTTTATGTTCTCTCTGGTTTACGTTCTCTCTGGTTTACGTTCTCTCTGGTTTATGTTCTCTCTGGTTTATGTTCTCTCAGGTTTACGTTCTCGCCGGTTTACGTTCTCTCTGGTTTATGTTCTCTCCGGTTTACGTTCTCTCTGGTTTATGTTCTCTCTGGTTTATGTTCTCTCTGGTTTATGTTCTCTCTGGTTTACGTTCTCTCCGGTTTATGTTCTCTCTGGTTTACGATCTCTCTGGTTTACGTTCTCTCTGGTTTACGTTCTCTCCGGTTTATGTTCTCGCTGGTTTATGTTCTCTCCGGTTTACGTTCTCTCTGGTTTATGTTCTCTCCGGTTTATGTTCTTGCTGGTTTATGTTCTCTCTGGTTTATGTTCCCTCCGGTTTATGTTCTCGCTGGTTTATGTTCTCTCTGGTTTATGTTCTCTCTGGTTTATGTTCTCTCTGGTTTATGTTCTCTCCGGTTTACGTTCTCTCTGGTTTATGTTCTCTCTGGTTTACGTTTTCTCTGGTTTATGTTCTCTCCGGTTTACGTTCTCTCTGGTTTATGTTCTCTCTGGTTTACGTTCTCTCTGGTTAATGTTCTCTCTGGTTTACGTTCTCTCCGGTTTACGTTCTCTCCGGTTTACGTTCTCTCCGGTTTACGTTCTCTCCGGTTTATGTTCTCTCCGGTTTACGTTCTCTCCGGTTTACGTTCTCTCTGGTTTATGTTCTCTCTGGTTTACGTTCTCTCCGGTTTATGTTCTCTCCGATTTACGTTCTCTCCGGTTTATGGTCTCTCCGGTTTATGTTCTCTCCGGTTTATGTTCTCTCTGGTTTATGTTCTCTCTGGTTTATGTTCTCTCCAGTTTACGTTCTCTCCGGTTTATGTTCTCTCTGGTTTACGTTCTCTCTGGTTTACGTTCTCTCCGGTTTATGTTCTCTCCGGTTTACGTTCTCGCTGGTTTATGTTCTCTCCGGTTTATGTTCTCTCTGGTTTATGTTCTCTCTGGTTTATGTTCTCTCCGGTTTATGTTCTCTCCGGTTTACGTTCTCTCCGGTTTACGTTCTCTCTGGTTTAAGTTCTCTCCGGTTTATGTTCTCTCCGGTTTATGTTCTCTCAGGTTTATGTTCTCTCCGGTTCATGTTCTCTCTGGTTTATGTTCTCTCTGGTTTATGTTCTCTCCGGTTTATGTTCTCTCAGGTTTACGTTCTCTCCGGTTTACGTTCTCTCTGGTTTAAGTTCTCTCCGGTTTATGTTCTCTCCGGTTTATGTTTTCTCCGGTTTATGGAGAGAACATAAACCGGAGAGAACGTAAACCAGAGAGAACGTAAACCAGAGAGAACGTAAACCGGAGAAAACATAAACCAGAGAGAACATAAACCAGAGAGAACGTAAACCAGAGAGAACATAAACCAGAGAGAACGTAAACCAGAGAGAACATAAACCAGAGAGAACGTAAACCGGAGAGAACGTAAACCAGAGAGAACATAAACCAGAGAGAACGTAAACCAGAGAGAACGCAAACCAGACAGAATATAATCCGGAGAGAACATAAACCAGAGAGAACATAAACCAGAGAGAACATAAACCGGAGAGAACATAAACCGGAGAGAACGTAAACCAGAGAGAACGTAAACCAGAGAGAACGTAAACCGGAGAGAACATAAACCAGAGAGAACATAAACCAGAGAGAACGTAAACCAGAGAGAACATAAACCAGAGTGAACGTAAACCAGAGAGAACATAAACCAGAGAGAACGTAAACCGGAGAGAACGTAAACTAGAGAGAACGTAAACCGGAGAGAATGTAAACCAGAGAGAACATAAACCAGAGAGAACGTAAACCGGAGAGAACATAAACCGGAGAGAACATAAACCGGAGAGAACGTAAACCAGAGAGAACGTAAACCAGAGAGAACGTAAACCGGAGAGAACATAAACCAGAGAGAACATAAACCAGAGAGAACGTAAACCAGAGAGAACATAAACCAGAGAGAACGTAAACCAGAGAGAACATAAACCAGAGAGAACATAAACCAGAGAGAACATAAACCAGAGAGAACGTAAACCAGAGAGAACATAATCCGGAGAGAACATAAACCTGAGAGAACATAAACCGGAGAGAACGTAAACCAGAGAGAACGTAAACCGGAGAGAACGTAAACCGGAGAGAACGTAAACCAGAGAGAACGTAAACCGGAGAGAACGTAAACCAGAGAGAACGTAAACCAGAGAGAACATAAACCGGAGAGAACATAAACCGGAGAGAACATAAACCAGAGAGAACGTAAACCAGAGAGAACGTAAACCAGAGAGAACATAAACCGGAGAGAACGTAATCCGGAGAGAACGTAAACCAGAGAGAACGTAAACCGGAGATAACATAAACCAGAGAGAACATAAACCGGAGAGAACATAAACCGGAGAGAACGTAAACCGGAGTGAACATAAACCGTAGAGAACGTAAACCGGAGAGAACGTAAACCAGAGAGAACATAAACCGTAGAGAACGTAAACCAGAGAGAACGTAAACCGGAGAGAACGTAAACCGGAGAGAACATAAACCAGAGAGAACGTAAACCAGAGAGAACATAAACCAGAGAGAACATAAACCAGAGAGAACATAAACCGGAGAGAACATAAACCAGAGAGAACGTAAACCAGAGAGAACATAAACCAGAGAGAACATAAACCAGAGAGAACGTAAACCGGAGAGAACATAAACCAGAGAGAACATAAACCAGAGAGAACGTAAACTGGAGAGAACATAAACCGGAGAGAACATAAACCGGAGAGAACATAAACCAGAGAGAACATAAACCAGAGAGAACGTAAACTGGAGAGAACATAAACCGGAGAGAACATAAACCGGAGAGAACATAAACCAGAGAGAACGTAAACCGGAGAGAACATAAACCAGAGAGAACATAAACCGGAGAGAACATAAACCGGAGAGAACATAAACCAGAGAGAACATAAACCGGAGAGAACATAAACTGGAGAGAACATAAACCGGAGAGAACATAAACCGGAGAGAACGTAAACCGGAGAGAACATAAACCGGAGAGAACATAAACCAGAGAGAACGTAAACCGGAGAGAACATAAACCGGAGAGAACGTAAACCGGAGAGAACATATACCGGAGAGAATGTAATTATTATCACATTAATAAATTGAAAATAATGTGATTGTATAATTTCTCCATGTTGAGAAATGATGGTCTTATATTAAACAGCAACATGCAGTTACACAAAGATGATCAAAATGGAAGTCAGGTCTAAGTATGATTGAAAGAAATATTACCACTTCATTTATAACATGTGACCCTGAGGGCAGTGAGTCTTCTTCTATGAGCTCGAGTGATAATTAACTCAATGATGTGACCCTGGGTCATTATTGACAACATTTAACCTGAAGATCAGCACCACAGGCAAAGAGTTTATTTTGTTTCAAGTTGTTAGAAATTCTTCTTTGTGATATGGGCGGCATTGGCTGGAACAGCATTAATTATCTGTTCTTAGGTGCCGTTGAGAAGATGATGATCAGCTCCTGCTTGAGCTGCTGTAGTCCGTGTTTTGTAGGTAGACCCACAAGGCCGTTAAAGAAGGAATTCTAGGATTTTGAGGCAACGACAGTGAATAAACAGTTATTATAGTTGCAGTTGTCCTTACTAGCATGTGCAAACTACCAGCAGTGCAGTGATTCCTGTTCTGTCGAGGTATTAGTCATTTGGCTTGTCCAGGTCTCACCTCCCTGAGAACCAGTCCCAATAAGCTCAGAGACAGAGAATTCAGCTGAAGAGAGTTGCTTCAGGATGGAAATAAACTCCCAAGCCAATCAGAGTGCACCAAGGTAGCAGTGCAGAGTGCAGAATACCTGGGTACCAGGTTCAATTCCAGCCTCGGGGCGACTCTCTGTGTGGAGTTTGCACGTGCTCCCCGTGTCTGCGTGGGTTTCCTCCGGGTGCTCCGGTTTCCTCCCATAGTCCAAAGATGTGCAGGTCAGGTGAATTGGTCATGTTAATTGCCCATAATATTCGGTGCATTAGTCAGAGGGAAATGGGTCTGGGTGGGTTACTCTTCAGAGGGTCTGTGTGGACTGGTTGGGCCGAAGGGCCTGTTTCCACACTGTAGGGAATGTAATCTAATCTATACAGTGTTGCAGAGAGAGAGATCAGAATTAACATTTGAGAGGACCACTCAAAAGTCTGATAACATTGGGAAGGGAATGTTCTTCAGTCTGTTCATGCATGGATCTTCTGCCCAATAGAACTGGATGGAAGAAAGTGTAACTGGGGGGTGGGGGTGGGTCTTATATGATGTCAGTTGCTTTCCTGAGACATGGGAGTATAGATGGAGTCAGTGGACCGAAGTTTCCATACCACATTGTGATGCATCCAAATACGATGCTTTTTATGGTGCATCGACAAACATTGGTCAAAATCTTTGTGGACCAGCTGGATTTCCTTCGCCTCCTGATGAGGAAGGGGTGTTGTTGTGTTTTCTGACCGTTGCATCGACGTGGGTGGACCAGGACAGATCATTGGTGATTGTCACTCTCAGGAAGTTGAAACGCTCAACCTCAGCACCATCGATGTAGTCGAAGTATGCCCTTCCTGAAGTCAATGATCAGCTCCTTTGTTTTGTTGAGGTTGATACAGAGATTGTTGTCTTTATACTATGTCACCAAGCACTCAGTATTCTGTCTCATTGCCATTTGGGATCCGACCTACAATGGTGGTGTCATCAGCAAACTTGTTAATGGAATTGGGGGGGAAATTTGGCCACAGTCATGAATGTATGAGGAGTACTGTAGCGGTTTGAGACTTGTGGTGCACTGGTGGAGGATATTGCCAATCCTTACTGATTGTGGTTTATGAGGGGGTGGGTGATAGTATCATGGCAACCACATTGCCCCACAGTCAGTGTCCCACAGACTGCTTCCCGTGCCAGAGCAGATCTGAAGGAATTCCACAGCACTCAACAGGGAATACATCAAGAGTGCTGGGGGTCTACTACCAGGATAACCTTGAGCAGCTCAATCCTGGGAAGGCCTCACGGCAGATTACACCATCTCTCCCTCCCCAATCGGGCAATGGTCTGAGATGGCAGACAGGCAACAGACAGGGCACAGGCACGAGTGGGAGAATTCGTGAGATTAGATTAGATTAGATTAGATTACCTACAGTGTGGAAACAGGCCCTTCGGCCCAACAAGTCCACACCGACCCTCTGAAGAGTGACTTGAAAATATATTGTTGTTTCTTCAATGTCGCTGGGTCACAATGTCGCAATAGCGCCAGGGACCTGGTTTCGATTCCAGCCTCGGGCGGCCATCTATGTGGAGGTTGCACATTCTCCCGTGTCTGTGTGGGTTTCCTCTGGGTGGTCCAGTTTCCTCCCACAATCCAAAGATGTGAAGGTTAAGTGAATTGGCTGTGCTAAATTGCCCCTGGTGTTCATGGATGTGCAGGTTAGGTGCGATAGTCAGGGGTAAATGTCGAGTAATAGGGTAGGGGAATGGGTTTGAGTGGGTTACTCTTTGGAGGGTCAGTGTGGAATTGAAACTGTAGTGATTCTGTGATTCTCAACTGGCAACTAGGGACGGGCAGTGGCCCAGCCAGTGATGTCCACATCCCATGAATGAATAAGATAGAATGGCTTTAGTGCATTGAGGAGTGAATGAGAACCCCTGATGCATTTGGCAGAATATAGCAATTGAAGATGAATTCTCTGATGTTGACCATTCATGCAAGGTCATTGAATTTTTTTTACGACTACATCCAGGCCCTTTCATTGTGATAGCTATCTGCTCCCATTGACCTCTCAGGCTGTTTGGTGGATTTCCTGATTCATTAACAATGGGAAGCTTCTTTCCTTATGTACTAACAGCTCCAGGGCTGTGTTGGAGATTTATAAAATACCCTTTCTGACTGTTAACTCATTAGTCAGTTTCCACCACGCTTTCCCTGCATCTCGTGGCAGTCGCTGCAGATAGAATGCACCTCCCCTTTATAACGCTGGCTAATGTGATACCAACTGTTGAGGGGTAACTTTAAGAAGGTTTATAAAAACATGAGGGGTATAGATAAAGTGAATGTATTTTACTTACAGTGGGGGGGTTTCAAGACTAGAAGGCATATTTTTAAGGTGAGAGGAGAAAGATTTAAAAAAGACATGAGTGGTAATTTTTTTACACAGAGATCATGTGTGGAAAGAACTTCCAGATGAAGTGGTGGATGCAGGTACATTTACAATATTTAAAAGACACTTGGGTAAATATATGAATACGAAATGTTCGGAGGGAATTGGGCCAAGCCCAGGCATGTGGAATTAGTTTAGTTTGGGATTATGATTGGCATGGACTGGTTAGACTGAATGGTCTGTTTCCATGCTGTGTGACTCTATGACCTCACGCAGTTCTGTTGCTTAGGCAGCTGCTGCCTTAGTAGCGAGATCAGCACTGAGAGATATAATATGTTGGCTTACAGCCATCACCAGAAGGAAACAGCATGCTAACCTGCATCTATTTTTGGGGCTGTTCAATTTTATCCTGCTTACAGTGCCGACAGAGGTTGTTCAGCCCATCATGTCTGTGCTAGCTCTTTACAGGCATCCCATTCCTCTGCTTTTTCCCATAGTTCTGAACCACACCAAACTCTAGTTAAAACTCAACTAGAGTTAACTCTGGTTGGAGTAAAATTGTCCAGAGAGAAAAATCTGATCTCAGTGGTTTTCCAGCACACATTTTTGATAATTTCCCACCCCACCTACCAAGAACAATGTGTAATTGCCAGGAAACCTTTCAAATGTGTTTATAATTTTCAAATTTTAACTGAGACAGAGATTGTTAAAAGGGTTGAGTTCGTGAAATAACCCAAATGAAAACAGCAAACTGTTTTAAGAAATGACATTTAAGGGTTACGCAAAAGCAAGATAACATGTGGAATAGTTAATGAGACAAACAAAAGACTATTCACTTGCGTTTAAAAATATAAGGGCTCTTGGGAAGATAGTTGAGATACCAACTAGCACATCTGTTTCATGAATTAGTCACTGTGTCTGCAGGATAAAAATGATTTGTATTTATATAGCGCCGTTTTGCACCCTTAGGATGTCCCAAAGCACTTTACAACCAGGAAAATTCTTTTCAAGTGTAGCCACAATTGTAATGTAAGGAAACGATTCCTAGCCTTAAGGGTTCTGGAAGTGGACAGATTTGAACAATTAAAATTCATTAGGAATCCGGTCTGATTTTTCCAAACTCCTTCAGAGTGTCATGAATCACTCAATTATCAAGATGGCATCCTCACAGAGATAGCAAACCACAATATCATTGTGCACTTGAACCACAAAGGCGGTGGTTCAGTGGTTAGCATTGCTGCCTCACAATACCAGGAACCTGGGTTTGATACTAGCCTCAGATGACTGTCTGTGTGGAGTTTGCACATTCTCCCTGTGTCTGTGTGGATTTCCTCCCAGTGTTCCAGTTTCTGCCTACAATCAAAAGATTTGAAGGCTGGTTGGATTAGCCATGGGAAATACAGGGTTTTAGGGATAAAGTTGGGGGTGGCTCTTCAGAGGGTTGGTGTGGGCTGAATGGTCTGCTTCCACACTACAGGGATTCTACGTTAGTGAACACACAAGATGCTTGTAATGAGATTTGAGAAATCTTGTTTTTTTTGGAAAAGCTCAGTCCTTGAGGAGTCGACCTGGTCAGGATAGCTGTTGCTGTGTGTGGGATTATAAACTTCTCGGCTGTTTATGCTTACTTGCAGCAAAATAATTCATTCCTGTCACAATGCTGATTGATGCAATGTTACCAATCGTCTGTGCAATTTCCAGTTTTGGTTTTAGGTCACGCAGGGGTGAGGTTTCACCATTTTGTTTTTAAATATATTTTTATTAAAAATAAGGATTTTTCTTTCTTTTGAATATGACAACAAATACAAAACCAAACAATTCAAATTAATATTAAAAAACGAACCTGCTAATTACATAAAAACTAATAACTAAGCTAAAAAATAAAAATCTTAACAATAATAATAACCATAACACAGCTCAGCAAAACAAAGCAATAGCCCTCGATCATCGAATGCATAAGTTTATACATATTCATATGTTCATAGTTCCACCCCTCTGGATACCAAATCCATTACATAGATTTGTCATGGTTATATAAAGGCTGTTACTAGTGTGGCAGACAAATCTGTACTGAGGTAGTCCAAAAAAGGCTTCTCAGTTTTATGGTGCACCATAATCGTAAGGAAGTCCAAGGGAATGTGTCCATGACTAGCTTACGTCAGCTTGCCAGCCTCGGGGGAATTTCCAATAACCACACTAATAGGATGTTCTTTCTGGCACAAAACATGAGGATACTGAAAAGTGTTTTTGTGTGTGTACCTTATGAAAGTGAATTAACAAAGCCAAGAAGAGATACCGGGTCCATCTCCACCTCTGTCCCCAAGGCCCTCTCTATTTTGCCAACCACAGCACTCCAATATGTCTGCAGCTATGGCAGGACCAAAGACAATGGGTAAGCATGCCCATGCTCACTTTACATTTAGGACATATTGGAGATGCTTCCACTTTAAATTTATTGAGGTGGCCTGGGGCCAGATGGACCCTATGGAGAATCTTCAATTGCAAGGCGTGGGTCCTGTTGCAAATTTGAGATCCTTCTTGCATTTTCCCAGATATCCTCTCATATTTCAGAAGAGATCTCAATGTCCAACTCCCTCTCCCATACCTTACAGAGCTGTTCAGTCTTGTCCGAGGCACCATCTCCCAATAGGTGATAAGCGTTGCTAACAGATAATGTATCCTCAGAACTCAATACCCTCTTCTACATGTTGGACCTACAAGGATCAGTCAGAAGTGTGGTCTCTTTTTGTATGAAATTTCTACTTTGAAAGAAATGAAAGAGGACCCTACTGGGCAATTCATATTTCAGAGCCATCAGTTAAAGGACATCAATATGTCCCTTTGAATAAATCACCCAGGCAAGAAACACCTCTAGCTGCCTACAGTTTAAACCTAGAGTCCATCATCTCTGGCTAAAAGCCCAGCATACCAACTATGGATGTCAAAAATGATGAATTGGCAATATTGCCCTCACCCTGATGCATTGCCCTCCACGCCTTGACAGTATCGATGACTATTGGGCTATGGCTATATTCCTTAACTGTTCTCATCTTGTCTAAGAACAGCAGGCTAATAGATAGATAGATTACTTACAGTGTGGAAACAGGCCCTTCGGCCCAACAAGTCCACACCGACCATCCGAAGAGCAACCCACCCAGACCCATTCCCCTACATTTACCCCTTCACCTAACACTACGGGCAATTTAGCATGGCCAATTCACCTAACCTGCACATTTTTGGATTGTGGGAGGAAACTGGAGCACCCGGAGGAAACCCACGCAGATACGGGGAGAATGTGCAAACTCCACACAGTCAGTTGCCTGAACCCGGGTCTCTGGCAATGTGAGGCAGCAGTGCTAACCACTGTGCCACCGTGCCGCCCACAGGGGCAGCATGCCTAAAATGCTTCGATGTGCAACCAAAGTGAGTGATGGCCCTCCTGGGCCCAATCATTCACACAAGATAGTAACAAGCTTAACTGTTAGTCTTTGATATCTGGGAGGCCCACTCCCAGATGTAAGGGACCTGCAAGTTAGTCAATTTAATTAGGAGAAGCTTGCGATACGAGATAAAAGAATTAAACCAGTCATTCAGTCTTCTAAATATTTGCTTAGTGAAAAGCACAGGAAGCATTCGCATAGGATACAATGGGGGGGCAGAACGTTCATTTTAATGAGGGCTATCCGACCTAACCAAGAGATCGGACACGCCTCCCCTCCAAGAAGGTCCCGCTTGATTCTGTTGAATAAATGGCAAAACTGGCTTTAAGTAGCCGATCAAAAATGGGATAATAACTATACCTCAGTAGATAAAACCCTCCCCTGACCATCTAAAAGGGAACCGAGATCTGCTCTTAGGATCAAGCACTCTTGGGAGACAGCCTACGGACATGGCCTCTGACTTCGCAAAATTGATCCCGAGAAGCCACCAAATAGATTGATGCTTTGTATCAGGTGTGGCACTGAGACTACTGGGTTTGATAATAAGACAAGAATGTCACCTGCATACAGTGCAATCTTATGTGACTTCATCCCCACTTCTGGAGCGGTTATATTGGGATCCCTGCATATTGCCTCTGCCAGCGGTTCGATCACCAATGTGAAAAGCAATGGTAAGAAGGGACAGCCCTGTTGACTGCCCCTACAAATATTAAAATTGCTTGATCATACACTATTGGTGAAGACCGCGGCAAGAGGATCACTATACAAAACCTCCACCCACCTGATGAAGGTCTATCCCTGGCCAAACCGCTTCAAAGTATGAAAACGATATGGCCACTTGACCCTGTCAAATGCTTTTTCCGCATCTAAGGAGATCACCAATCCCTGTACCGATCGCTGGTGACATACTTGGATCATGTTAAAGTAATCTCCTGATATTATCCGTCGATCTGTGACCTTTTATGAACCCCTTAATGATGGAGATCAGTACAGTTTCTAGCCTTATTGCCAGAGTCTTGGGTAGGATTTTGAAGTCGACATTCAGGAGTGAGATGGGTCTATAGGAAGCACAGTCCTTCGGGGCCTTCCCTTTTTTAAGAATGAGAGAGGTGTTCACCTCTCTTAGAGATGGTGGGAGGAGGCCACGACTATGTGAGTCATTAAACATACTAAGCAAGAGTCCTGACAATATATTTATAAATTCTTTATAGAACTCACTGCGAGCCCTTCAGGACCCGGCGCCTTCCCATTCTGGAGCTACCTCACAGCCTCCTGCACCTCTTGCTCAGACGATGGGGCATTGAGGAGAGACTCTTATTCAGGGTCCAAGACCTTTCACTCTTGAAAGGTCCAAATTCTTTAAAAAAGACTCCATCCCAACCCGCCGACTCTCAGTTTTCAGATTGGTAAAATTCAGAGTAAAATTTCCAGAATGCTGCATTAATCCTTTTGGAATTGTAGGTCAAATTTCCAATGTCTTCTCTAATCGAGGTAATGGCTTGGGGGCAGTCCTTTTCCTAGCAAGGTATGCTAGGTACTTGCCCAGCTTATCTCCATGCTCAAACAGCCTTTGACATGCTAATGTAAGCTCCCTCTTGGCTGTCCGTGTGAGCATAGAGTTCAGTGTAGCCTGATGTGCCATGATCCTCTGCAGTTTAAGCAGCAAGGGCCTGTCAAAATATGCCTTTTCAGCTGCTTTCATACTCAAGCAAGTGTTGCTGCTCACCCGTCCGTCGCTTCTTACAGGCTGAATAGGAAATAACCATAGCATAGGCTTTCACTGTTTCCGAAAGGATGGATGGGCTACTGGCCGAGCCTGAATTAATATCCAAAAAAGCCCTGAACTCAATAGAAAAGAATTCAATAAACTTGCTGTCCTTGAGGATGAAGGGTCCAGAAGCCAGTGCCTTGAGCCTACCACCGTATCCTTACTCTGAACCATTAAACACACTGGGGCCTGATCAGAAATTGTGAGATTGCCAATTGTACATGACACCACCGAGCCCAGATGTGCTGCGGGGGTCAGAAAAAGATCAATCCTGGTATGGCATTTATGTGGGTTCGAAAAGAACGTGAAGTCCCTGCCAGTAGGGTGAAAGTGCCTCCAAACATCTACCAATCCCAATTCAGGATACAGATCCCTTAATTGTTTAGATTGCAAAGAAGATATTTGGGCAATCTGAGTACCGTAGGATCTATGAGGTAATTCAAATCCTCTCCTACAATGATAGGTTGAGATGCAAGGTTAACCAGTCTAGAAAATGTGTCTGTCAAGAATTTAAGGGGGTGGGCTGGGGGCAGCAAACATTTAAGATCCCGTGTTCTTCCCCATGTATCAAAGGATTACAAATCTCCTGTGTGTGTCTTTAATGCACTCTAATAACTTAAATAGGAGATTCTTTCCAAATGAAACGGCCACCCCTCTACTCTTCGTTTTGAAAGATGCAAAAGAAACCTGATCATACCCACTCTGTTGCAGCTTCAATTGCTCTGCATCATCCAAGTGTGTTTCTTGTAATAAGGCAACATCCACCCTCTTCCTTCTAAGGCTGGAAAGTACCTTCTTCCTCTTGACATGTGAATAATTCCCCTTAATATTCCAGGAGCACCACTTAAACACATCCTTAGCCATAACTTTTTATAGCACCATCTGGACTCCAGAGAGGAAGAACCCGAGCTACAGATTGCTGAGTTTAAATGCAAAGGAATCCACAAAACCCAAAAACTACACAGACTAAAATAACTACAGCCAACAAATCTACAAAACATATAAAAACTATATACAACAAAAACAGAGAAACAAAAAAAAATCACCAAAGGCACTGACTGGAGGAATTTACCCCCCATTCAAAGGGGGTACCTATACATCCTATAACCCTACTAACCATCCCAACCACCCTAGGGTTGCACCACATACACCGACCACCCGGCGGTAGAGAAAAAAAACACCCAAAAGCAAGGTTCGTACTATAAACAAGTAAATGAAAAATAAATATGTCACCCATCCCGTCTTCATTTCACGCAACGTTTCACCAGAAAGGAGACTCCACCAAGTCCTTTTTAAAGAAGAACAAACCCAAATAGCTCTGTCCTCTTCGCCTATTTGGCCGTTCAATTTAAATTAACGTGTCCACAAAGTTCTTCGCTTTCTCTGGCAAGTCAAACAAATGTATGAATCCATTATGATTTATCCGAAGCACCGCACTGGATATCTTAAAGAATACTGGATCCCAAGCTCTCTCGATCTTCTCTTGACGCCATCGTAGGACTTCCTTTTCCAGATCACAGCTGCTGACAAGTCTTGAAAAAACGTGACCCTGGAGCCGCCACATACCAACACCCTTGAATCCCTCCCCTGGGCTCTTCAGGCTTCCATGACCCTCTGCTTGTCTTTATAATGATGAAACCTCACCAGGATAGGGCATAGACGTTGATCCACACCTGGCTTTCATGCTGCAATTGTTATCCTTCCCTTCTCAACCTTCAAACCAAGGAACTCCGGGAACCACTTCACAAAGAACTCCACCGGCCTCTCACCTTCCCTCCCCTCCAGTATGCCAACAACACGCAGGTTCTTTCTTCTGCGCCTGTTTTCGAGATCATCTACCAGATCCAACATACCTCGGACCTGTGTTTCCAGGGCTTCAACCGGCTCTTGGAGGAGTCAGTTTACCCCTGCAGCCCAGCCCTCCAGCTTATCAGTCCTTTCTCCCAGGATTTACAGCATAGCAGATACAGGAACCACCTTCTCCTCAATTTTTTCCTGGATCTGCCTCCCCAGGATCTGCCTCACCAGGGTCTGGTGAGCAAGCAAGCCTCAGAAGGCTGAGCCGAGGTCCTGGCCCTGGGTGAGCTTCCTTATTTCTTTGGCATTCTCCAGCTGCAAGGACAAAGGCAAATAGATTTTTTCAGGTTTCTAGCTCCTTTACTGTGTTTTTACTCACAGTAAAGTGTTTGGGGTGGGTCCTAGCTCTGTCGGGTCGGTGTTGCAGCGTGGAACCCATCAAACACGATCCTAACAGGATGCCGCCATCTTGGATCCCCCGATTTCAACAATTCTAGACTTATCCTGTTTCTCTGCCACTCTCTCAGAAATTAGCAATCACTGCTCTTCCAGCCTCGGAAAGATAATGGTGAGAGAGAATGAAAGAGGGAGATTCAGAGTAAATAAATATGACACTTTCCTTGATGTGGCTGTGTCTAATCCTTCCATCTCCCATACCAAACAGAGTTGGCAGCTTTGTTTGCAAGATGGGAATGGGTACTGGGTCATTATGATCTATGGGCCTTATCAAATAGATTGAGGTCACTTCTAAACTTTTGAATCCTTTAAAACTTTTTATATTGCTCTAGCATCTCCCAGGTCCCAATGTTCAGCTCACGATTACTAAGAGCTGTGTTCAGAGCCAGATTGATGGGTAAAGGAGGTGGTTTTGGCAATACTGAGCCTTAGGGCTTTGCAGCTAGTTGTGGGAAATCACAGGAACATCAACAAGGCATTAATTCAATATAATAGGAGTATAGGAATTGAGGTGTCATGTTGCAGCTGTACGAGACATTGATAAGGCCACATTTAGAGGACTGTTTGCAGTTTGGGTTGCCCTGCTACAGAAAGGATATTACTAAACTAGAAAGAGTCCAGAAAAGACTTACTAGGGTGCTACCTGGACTGGAGGGTTTGAGTTATAAAGAGTGGCTGGATAGTCTGGAACTTTTTCTCTGGAGTGTAGGAGACTGAAGGGTGACCTTATAGAAGTCTATAAAATCATGAAAGGCATAGATAAGGTAGATAGCCAACAGCTATTCTCCATGGTAGAGAAGTCTAAAACTGGAAGTCATACATTTAAGGTGAGAGAGGAGAGAAAAAAAGGATCCAGAGAGGCAATGTTTTCACATACAGATTGGAACAGGCTGCCAGAGGTCGTGATGGAGGCAAGTACAATTTTGTCATTTAAGAAACATTTTGTTAGATACATGGATGGGACAGATCTGAAAGTGAATAAATCGCCTGGACCAGATGGCCTACACCCTAGGGTCTGAAGGAGATAGCTGAAGAGATAGTGGAGGCTTTAATAGTGATTTTTCACGTATCACTGGAGGCAAGGAGGGTTCCAGAGGACTGGAAAATCCCAGTGTAACCCCCTGTTTAAGAAGGGAGCAAGGCAAAAGCCTTGAAATTATAGGCTGATTAGCCTGACCTCAGTCGTTAGTAAGATTTTATAGTCCATTGGGAAGGATAAGATTTCTGAATACTTGATAGTGTATGGTAAAATAGGGCAAAGTCAGTGTGGTTTCATCAAGGGGAGGACATGCCTGACAAATCTGTTACAATTCTTTGAGGAGGTAACAAGCAAGTTAGACCAAGGAGAGCCAATAGATGTTACGTATCTGGACTTCCAGAAGGTCTTTGATAAGCCACACAGGAGGTTGCTGAGTACGATAAGGGTCTGTGGTGTTAGAGGCCAGGCGCTAGCATGGATAGATGATTGGCTGCTTGGCAGAAGGCAGAGAGTGGACATAAAAGGATCCTTTTCAGGATGGATGCAAGTGTTCCGCGAGGGTCAGTGTCGGGACCACAACTTTTCACTTTATACAGTAACAATCTGGATGAAAGAACTGAGGACATTCTGGCTAAGTTTGCAGATGCTACAAATACAGGCAGAGGGGCAGGTAGTATTAAGGAGGCAGGGAGGCTGCAGAAAACTTAGATAGGTTAGGAGAGTGGGCAAAAAAGTGGCAGATGAAATACAACGTGGGAAAGTGTGAGATCATGCACTTTGGTAGGAAGAATAAAAGTATGGACTATTTTCTCAATGGGAAGTACAAAGGGACTTGGGAGTCCTAGTCCAGGTTTCTCTTAAAGTAAACTTGCAGGTTGAGTTGGTAGTGAGGAAGGAAAATACAATGTTGTCATTCATCTCAAGAGGACTAGAATATAAAAGCAGGGAATAGATTAGAGTGGTGCTGGAAAAGCATAGCAGATCAGGCAGCATCCGAGGAGCAGGAAAATTGACATTTCGGGCAAAAGCTTTTCATCAGGAATGGAGGCAGGGAGCCCCCAGGGTGGAGAGATAAAATGGGACGGGATGGGGGTGGGGAGAAAGTAGCAAAGAGTACAATAGGTGAATGGGGGTGGGGATGGAGGTGATAGGTCAGAGAGGAGGACACAGCGGATAGGTGAGAAAGGATATTGGCAGGTAGGACAAGTCATGGGGACAGTGCTGAACTGGAAGTTTGGAACTGGGGTGAGTTGGGGGGAGGGGAAATAAGGAAACTGGTGAAGTCCAAATTGATGCCCTGGGGTTGAAGTGTTCCGAGGCGGAAGATGAGGCATTCTTCCTCCAGGCATCGGGTGGTGAGGGAGCGGCGGTGGAGGAGGCCCAGGATCTCCATGTCCTTGGCAGAGTGGGAGGGGAAGTTGAAATGTTGTGCTACTGGGCGGTGGGGTTGATTGGTGCAGGTGTCCCGGAGCTGTTCCCTAAAGTGCTCTGCGAGGAGTATCCCTAATGCAGAGGAGACCACATCGGAAGCAACGGATACAATAAATGACATTGGTGGATGTGCAGGTAAAACTTTGATGGATGTGGAAGGCTCCTTTGGGGCCTTGGATGGAGGTGAGGGAGGAGGTGTGGGCGCAGGTTTTGCAATTCCTGAGGTGGCAGGGGTGGGTGCCAGGACGGGAGGGTGGGTTGTAGGGGGACGTGGACCTGACCAGGTAGTCATGGAGGGAACGGTCTTTGTGGAAGGCGGAAAGGGGTGGGGAGGGAAATATATCCCTGGTGGTGGGGTCCGTTTGGAGGTGGCGGAAATGTCAGCGGATGATGTGGTTTATGCAAAGGTTGGTAGGGTGGAAAGTGAGGACCAGGGGCGTTCTGTCCTTGTTATGGTTGGAGGGATGGAGTTTGAGGGCGGAGGTGCAGAATGTGGATGAGATGCCTTGGAGGGCATGGGAATGGAAATTGCGGTCTCTAAAGAAGGAGGCCATTTGGTGCGTTCTGTGGTGGAACTGGTCCTCCTGGGAGCAGATATGGCAGAGGCGGAGGAATTAGTCCTTCTGAAACTTTGTAAGGCTCTGGTCAGACAACATTTAGAGTATGAAAATGTGTTGCTGGAACAGCGCAGCAGGTCAGGCAGCATCCAGGGAACAGGAGAATCGACGTTTCAGGCATAAGCCCTTCTTCAGGAGTATTGTGAGCAATTTTGGGCCTCATACCTCAGAAAAAAAGTATTGGCCCTGGAGTAGATCCAGAGGGGGTTCACGAGATTGATCCCAGGAATGAAAGGCTTAACATGTGAGGAATATTTGAGAACTCTGGGACTATACTCGATGGAGTTTGTACGGATGAGTGGGGATCTGATTGAAACTTTCAGAATATTGAATGGCCTGGACAGAGTGGACATGAAGATGTTTCCATTGGCAGGAGATATGAGGACGTGAAGCCACAGTAAAGGGAACACCTTTTAGAATGGAGATACGGAGAAACTTCTTTATCCAGAGAGGGGTGAATCTGTGGAATTCACTGCCACAGTTGAGAGTGTGGTGCTGGAAAGACACAGCTGGTCAGGCAGCATGCGAGGAGCAGGAGAATCAACATTTTGGGCATATGCCTGAAACGTCAATTCTCGTGCTCCTCAGACACTGCCTGATCTGCTGTGTCTTTCTAGCACCATATTCTTTCCACTTTGATCTCCAGCATCTACAGTCTTCACTTTTTCCTAATTCACAGCCACAGAAGGTTACAGAGGCCAGGTCATTGAGTGTATTTAAAACAGAGAAAGATAAGTTCTTGATTGCAAGGGGATCAGAGGTTACGTGGAGAAAGCGGGAAAGTGGGGTTGAAAAGCCTATCTGCCATGACTGAATGGCAGAGCAGACTCGATGGGCCAAATGGCCTAATTCCTGCTCCTATGTCTTATGGTCTTATTGGCATGTAGGTATATAGACCAAACTAAGACAAATGGGACTAGATTAATAGTGAAAATTGGGTGGCATGGACAAGTTGGGCTGACCTGTTTCCATGCTGTAAATCTCTATAAATCTATAAAAATTACCTCTTTACCCCCACGGTGGATAGAGGAGACTCTTAGAATGATAATTCAGTGCCAAATACTGCAGTTCAGTCTGACAAGACAATTAGTCAAATGGAAACAAACCTTGAAAAATATATTCATCTTGACATGTCTGTTAATTAATTCCACTGTCATAAAAGGTCTCCAACCTCATTCACCTAAAATTGATCATCAGCAGGATGGATCTGTTGAATGTGCAGTATCAGATCTCAGTACAATTAATGATCTCAAAATGACTTTTTCCCATGTAACACTTGTTTGTTCTCTACTGTCTGTTCTCCCACATTCCTGTACTCCTGACTTTACCACACTTAGATCAAAAAAAAATCTGCAGATGTTGGAAATCAGAAGCAAAAACAGAAATTTCTCGAAATACTCAGCAAGTCTGGCTGCAGGTTTCTGAAGAAACATTAACGCTGCTTTCTCTCCACAGATGCTGACAAACCTGCTGCGTTTTTCCAGCAATTTCTATTTTTGCTACCCGTCGGGTCCTTCTCTTCTACAGCCTCATGTGATTCTCTCAAGGTGTTCATCCCAACCTCTCCTGCAACCCTCAATGTCCTCTTAGTCTCCATCTGTCCCTTGCTCACAATACTCGAGTTCCTCTCTCAATTTCAACAGAAAATGTAGGTTGTTATATTTTGGTAAGAAAGATAAAGACATCACAATTTTCTTGGGAAATATAAGTGGATCTAGGAGCATAAATGTTTGAATTGCTCAAAGTTCTATCACAATTCCAAAAATTCAATAAAACAAAATAAACACTTGCTTTCTTCTGAGAGGAATAGAATTGAGCCATCATAGAGCCATACAGCACAAAAACCTCATCTAACTCATCCATTTCAACCAATTTTCTCAAAGTAAACTATTCCCATTTGTGGGACATGGGTAAGGCGAATGACAAAGGTATTTTCCCTAGGGTGGGGAGGTTCAAACTTGAGGGCATAATTTTAAGATGAGAGAGGAGGAATAGGGATAGAGATTCGAGGAATAGGGAAAGAGAACACTTAAATGCGTGGCTACAGGGATGGTGCAGGAGGGAGGGATTCCGGTTTTTGGATAACTGGGGTTCTTTCTGGGGACGGTGGGACCTCTATAAACAGGATGGTTTACACCTGAACCTGAGGGGCACCAGTATCCTTGGGGGGAGGTTTGCTAGTGCTCTTGGGGGGGGTTTAAACTAACTCTGCAGGGGCATGGGAACCCAGATTGTAGCTTCAGGGTGCAGGGCCTGGAGTGTAGGGAGGTTAGGAACATGGCATCAATTTCCAAGGAGGGTGCCTGTAAACAGGAAAGCGGCTTCAAGTGTGTATACTTCAATGCAAGAAGTATACGAAATAAGGTAGGTGAACTTGCAGCGTGGGTTGGTACCTGGGACTTCGATGTTGTGGCTATTACGGAGACATGGCTAGAACAGGGACAGGATTGGCTGTTGCAGGTTCCAGGATTTAAATGTTTTAGTAGGGTCAGAGGTGGGGGTAAAAGAGGGGGAGGTGTGGCATTGCTTGTCAAAGATAGTATTACAGTGGTGGAAAGGACGATGGATGAGGACTTGCCATCTGAGGTAGTTTGGGCTGAGGTTAGGAATAGGAAAGGTGAGGTCACCCTGTTAGGAGTCTTTTACAGGCCTCCTAATAGTCCTAGAATCATTGAAGAAAGGATAGGGAAGGTGATTCAGGAGATGAGTGACAGTAATAGGGTGGTTGTTATGGGGGACTTTAACTTTCCTGATATTGATTGGGAAAGCTATAGCTCAAGTTCGTTAGATGGGTCAGTGTTTGTTCAATGTGTGCAGGAGAGTTTCCTGACACAATATGTAGACAGGCCAACAAGAGGTGAGGCCATACTGGATTTGGTTCTGGGTAACGAACCAGGCCAGGTGTTAGAATTAGAGGTAGGTGAGCACTTTGGGGATAGTGACCATAATTCGGTGATTTTTACACTCGTGATGGAGAGGGATAAGTGTGTACTACAGGGCAAGAGTTATAGCTGGGGTCAGGGAAATTATGATGCGGTGAGGCATGACTTAGGATGTGTGGCTTGGAAAAGTAGACTCCAAGGCAAGAGTGTAAATGATATATGGAGCTTTTCAAGGAGCAACTATTGAGTGTCCTTGATAATTATGTACCTGTCAGGCAGGGAGGAAAGGGTCGTGCGAGGGAGCCGTGGTTTAATAAGGAATTGGAATCCCTTGTTAAATGGAAGAGGGTGGCCTATCTCAAGATGAGACGTGAAGGTTCAATTGGGGCGATTGAGAGTTATAGGGTAGCCAGGAAGGACCTGAAGAGAGAGCTAAGAGCAGCAAGGAGGGGACATGAAAGGTCCTTAGTCGGTAGGATTAGGGAAAACCCTAAGGCTTTCTATAGGTATGTTAGGAATAAAAGAATGACTAGGGTAGGAATAGGTCCAGTCAAGGATAGTAGTGGGAAGTTGCGTGTGGAGGCGGAAGAGATTGGGGAGACACTGAATGAATACTTTTCTTCAGTATTTACTCAGGAACAGGGCATTGTAGTCGATGTGAATACTGAGTCACAAATAAGTAGAATGGATGGCTTTGAGGTATGTAGAGAAGAGGTGTTGGAAATCCTGGAAAAGGTGAAAATAGATAAGTCCCCTGGGCCTGATGATATTTATCCTAGGATTCTCTGGGAAGCAAGGGAGGAGATTGCAGAGCCATTGGCCTTGATTTTTATGTCCTCTTTGTCTACAGGAGTAGTGCCAGAAGACTGGAGGATAGCAAATGTGGTTCCCTTGTTCAAGAAGGGGAGTAGGGATAACCCTAGTAACTATAGGCCGGTGAGTCTCACTTCTGTTGTGGGCAAAGTCTTAGAGAGAATTGTAAGGGATAGGATTTATGCACATCTGGATAGGAATAATGTGATCAAGGATCGTCAGCATGGTTTTGTGAAGGGCAGGTCGTGCCTCACAAACCTTATTGAATTCTTTGAAAAGTTGACGAAGGAGGTTGATGAGGGGAAAGTGGTAGATGTGGTATATATGGATTTTAGTAAGGCGTTTGATAAGGTTCCCCATGGTAGGCTACTGCAGAAAATACGGAGATATGGCATTGAGGGTGAGTTGGAGGTTTGGATTAGGAATTGGCTGGATGATTGGCTGGATGGAAGAAGACAGAGGGTAGTAGTTGATGGCAAAGTTTCTTCATGGAGTGCCGTCACTAGCGGTGTTCCGCAAGGATCTGTTTTGGGACCATTGCTGTTTGTCATTTTTATAAATGACCTGGAAGAGGGGTTAGAAGGTTGGGTGAGCAAGTTTGCGGATGATACGAAAGTCGGAGTTGTTGACAGTGAGGAAGGATGTGGCAGGTTACAGCAGGATATAGAGAAGCTGCAGAGCTGGGCAGAAAGGTGGCAAATGGAATTCAATGTAGCTAAGTGTGAGGTGATTCACTTTGGGAAGAATAACAAAAAGATGGGGTACTGGGCTAATGGTCGGATACTTGGTAGTGTGGATGAGCAGAGGGATCTTGGTGTCCATGTACACAGATCTCTGAAAGTTGCCACCCAGGTAAATAGTGCGGTGAGGAAGGCATATGGCGTACTGGCTTTTATTGGTAGAGGAATTGAGTTCCGGAGTCCAGAGGTCATGATGCAGTTGTATAAGACTCTGGTGCGGCCGCATCTGGAATATTGTGTGCAGTTTTGGTCGCCATACTATCGGAAGGATGTGGAGGCACTGGAACGGGTGCAGAGGAGGTTTACCAGGATGTTGCCTGGTATGGAAGGAAGATCGTATGAGGAAAGACTGAGACACTTGGGGCTGTTTTCATTAGAGAAAAGAAGGTTTAGGGGTGACTTGATTGAGGTGTACAAGATGATTAGGGGGTTAGATAGGGTTGACAGTGTGAACCTTTTCCCGCGTATGGAGTCGGGTATTACAAGGGGGCATAGCTTTAAATTAAGGGGGGGTAGATATAGGACTGAAGTTAGGGGTAGGTTCTTCACTCAGCGAGTCGTAAGTTCATGGAATGCCCTGCCAGTAGCAGTGGTGGACTCTCCCTCTTTATGGGCATTTAAGCGGGCATTGGATAGGTATATGGAGGATAGTGGGCTAGTGTAGGTTAGGTGGGCTTGGATCGGCGCAACATCGAGGGCCAAAGGGCCTGTACTGCGCTGTATTCTTCTATGTTCTATGTTCTATGTAAATATTTTAAAAGGACCTGAGGGGCAACTTTTTCACACAAAGGGTGCTTCATATGTGGAATGAAATGCCAGAAGAAGTGGCAGGTGCATTTGGGCAGGAACATGACTAAGAAAGGTGAAGGATTAGAAAAGGATACAGAGGCAGAGAAAGGTGTGTAACAAAGAGTTTCCACAATGTTTCCTGAAATATGAGTTTGATAAGCATTGATCGGTTAGTGTGTTGAAGAGGGGTTTGGTTAGCGCAGTTGGTTTGTGATTCAGAGTGATGCCGACAGCATGGGTTCAATTTCTGTACCTGCTGAGATTACCATGAAAGACTCTCCTCTCACCTGAGGTGTGGTGACACTTAGGTTAAACCCATCATCAGTTACCTCTCTCTTTAATAAGAGAGCAGCCCTATGGTTTGGTAAGACAATGGTGATTTTACCTTGAAAAGATAGTTATTGATGAGACCTTTAGAAGGATGGAACATTTTCTTCCAGTGCAGTGAACAAGGTAGGGAATGTTGCCACGTGTATGACAGATCAAAATCACCATAGGATCGTCATCAAAGACTCAAAGGAAATTCAGAAGAAGGGTCTTTGTACAGTGGTGAGAACAACGGACAAAGAAAATTACAGCACAGGAACAGGCCCTTCAGCCCTCCAAGCCTATGCCATTCAAGATCCTCTCCCTTAACCTGTTACCTATTTTCTAAGGATCTGTATCCCTCCGCTCCCTGCCCATTCATGCATCTGTCTAGATACATCTTAAATGATGGTATCGTGCCTGCCTCTACCACCTCTGCTGGCAATACGTTCCAGGCACCCACCACCCTCCGCATAAAGAACTTTCCACGCATATTTCCCTTAAACTTTTCCCCTCTCACCATGAAATCATGACCCCCCTAGTAATTGAGTCCCCCACTCTGGGAAAAAGCTTCTTGCTATCCACCCTGTCAAACCTGTCATGATTTTGTAGACCTCAATCAGGTCCCCCCTCAACCTCCGTCTTTCTAATGAAAGTAATCCTAATCTACTCGAGCTCTCTTCATAGCTAGCACCTTCCATACCAGGCAACATCCCGGTGAACCTCCTCTGAACCCGCTCCAAAGCATCCACATCCTTTTGATAATATGGCAACCAGAACTGTATGCAGTATTCCAAATGTGGCCAAACCAAAGACCTATACAACTGTAACATGACCTGCCAACTTTTGTACTCAATACCCTGTCCGATGAAGGAAAGCATGCCATATGCCTTCTTGACCACTCTATTGACCTGCGTTGCTACCTTCAGGGGACAATGGACCTGAACACCCAGATCTCTCTGCACATCAATTTTCCCCAGGGCTTTTCCCATTTATTGTATAGTTCGCTTTAGAGTTGGATCTTCCAAAATACATCACCTCTCACTTGCCTGGATTGAACTCCACCTGCCATTTATCTGCCCAACGCTCCAATCTATCCATATTCTGCTGCATTCTCTGACAGTCCCCTTCACTATCTGCTACTCCACCAATCTTAGTGTCATCTGCAAACTTGCCAATCAAACCACCTATACCTTCCTCCAGATCATTGATGTATATCCCAAACAACAGTGGTCCCAGCACGGATCCCCATGGAACACAACTGGTCACAGTTCTCCATTTTGAGAAGCTCCCTTCCACTACTACTCTCTGTCTCCTGTTGCCCAGCCAGTTCTCTATCCATCTAGCTAGTACACCCTGGACTCCGTGTGACTTCACTTTCTCCATCAGCCTAGCATGGGGAATCTTATCAAATGCCTTAATGAAGATCAGGTAAATGACATTTACAGCCCTTCCCTCATCAATCAACTTTGTCATTTCCTCAAAGAATTCTATTAAGTTGGTAAGACATGACCTTCCCTGTTCAAAACCATGCTGCTTAGCACTGACAAGCCCATTTTCTTCCAAATATAAATAGATGCTATCCCTCAGTATTTTCTCCAACAGCTTCCTTACCACTGATGTCAGGCTCACCGTGTATAATTATCTGGATTATCCTTGCTACCCTTCTTATAGAAGGGGACATTAGCAATTCTCCAGTCCTCAGATACCTCATCCTTGTTCAAGGATGCTGTAAAGATATCTGTTAAAAACCCAACTATTTCCTCTCTTGCTTCACAGTAGCCTGGGATAGATCCCATCCAGACCTGGGGACTTGTCCACCTTCATGCCTTTTAGAATACACACTTCCTCCCTACTTATGCCGACTTGACCTAGCGTAACCAAACATCTATCCCTAACCTCAACATCCGTCATGTCCCTCTCCTCGGTGAATACCGACTAAAAGTACTCATTAAGAATCTCACCCACTTTCTCTGACTCCATGCATAACTTTCTTCCTTTGTCCACGTGTGATTAGATTAGGTTAGATTACCTACAGTGTGGAAACAGGCCCTTCAGCCCAACCAGTCCACATCGACGCTTTGAAGAGTAACCCACCCAGACCCATTTCCCTCTGACTAATGCACCTAACAGTATAGGCAATTTAGCATGGCCAATTCACCTGACATGCACATCTTTGGACTGTGAGAGGAAACCCACACAGACACAGGGAGAATGTGCAAACTCCACGCAGACAATTGCCTAAGGCTGGAATCCAACCTGGCACCCTGGTGCTGAGAGGCAGCACTGCTAACCACTGAGCCACCGTGCCAGTCTCACAATTTCACCTGTCATCCATGGTTCCCAAATCTTGCCATTTCTATCTCTCATTTTCACAGGGACATGTCTGTCCTGCATTCTAATCAACCTCTCTTTAAAAACCTCCCACATATCACATGTGCATTTACTCTCAAACAGCTGCTCCCAATCCATGTTCCCCAGCTCCTGCTGACCTTTGGTATAGTTGGCCTTGCCCCAATTTAGACATTTCCTTTAGGACCACTCTTGTCTTTGTCCATGAGTATTCTAAAACTTACGGAATTGTGATCACTATTCCCGAAATAATCTCCTACTGAAACTTCAACTACCTGGTCGGGCTCATTTCCCAACACCAGGTCCAGTATGGCTCCTTTCTGAGTTGGGACTATTTACATACTGCTCTAGGAAACCCTCCTGGATTCTCCTTACACATTCTGCTCCATCTAGACCTCTAACACTAAGTGAATCCCAATCAATATTGGTAAAATAAAATTTTTCCATCATCACCACCCTGTTGCTCCTACATCTTTCCATAATCTGTCTACAAATTTGCACCTCTGTCTCACGCTCGCTGTTAGGAGACCTTTAGTACTGCCCCAACATTGTTACTGCACCTTTCTTATTTCTGAGCTCTGTCCATATTGCTTCACTGCTGGAGTCCTCCATGGTGCCCACCTTCAGCACAGCTGTGATATCCTCACTGAGCAGTAATACAACTCCTCCACCCTTTTTACCTCCCTCTCTATCTCACCTGAAGCATCGGTATCCTGGGATATTTAGTTGCCAACCTTGCCCTTCCCTCAATCAAGTCTCAGTAATAGCAATAGTATCATACTCCCAGGTACTAATCCAAGACCTAAATTCATCTATTTATTTACTAACTTCTTGCATTAAAACAAATGCACCTCAGACTACCTGTCCCTTTGTGTTCATCATCTGCTCCCTGCCTACTCTTCCCCTTAATCATGCTGACTTCATTATCTAGTTCCTTACAGGCTTTAGTTACTACCGCCTTACTGTCCACTAACCTCCTTATTTGGTTCCCATCCCTGTCCCATTAGTTTAAACCCTCCCCAACAGCGTTTGCATAAGCATCCCCTAGGACATTGGTTCCAGTACTGCCCAGGTGTAGACTGTCCAATTTGTAACAGTCCCACGTCCCCCAGAACCAGTCCCAATGTCCCAAAAATCTGAACCCCTCCCTCCTACACCATCTCTCAAGCTATGCATTCATTTTGTCTATTCTTTCATTCCTACCCTGACTAGCACGTGGCACTAGTAGCAATTCTGAGATCCTGAGGTCCTACTTTTTAACCTGGCTCCTAACTCCCTAATTTCTGCTTGTAGGACCTCATCCCATTTTTTTACCTGTATCATTGGTGCTTACATGCACCACAACAGCTGGCTGTTCACCCTCCCCCTTAAGAATGTCCTGCAGCCAATCTGACACATCCCTGACCCGTGCACCTGGAAGGCAACATACCATTTGGGAGTCTTGTTTTCGACCAGAGAACTGCCTATCTACTCCCCTTACAATTGAATCCCCTATGACTAAAGCCCTTCCACTCTTTTTCATGCCCTTCTGTGCAGCAGATCCAGCGACAGTGCCATGAACCTGGCTACTGCACCTTCCCCTGTTGAGCCATCTCCCCCAACAGTATCCAAAACGGTATATCTGTTTTGGAGGGAGATGACCATAGGGGACACCGGCACTGCCTTCCTGCTTTTTCTCTGCCTCTTAGGCATCCATTCCCTTTCTCCCTCAGCAATCCTAATCTGCAGTATGATCAATTCACTAAACATGGTATCCATGACCTCCTCAGTATCGCGGATGCTCCAAAGTGAGTCCATTCGCAGCTCCAGAGCCATCATGCGGTCTAACAAGAACTGCAGCTGGACACACTTCCTGAACATGAAGGAGGAGTCAGGGACATCAGCTGCGTCCCTGAGCTCTCACATTAAGCAAAAGGAGCATAACACAGGTCTGGGATCTCCTGCCATTTTACTCTTAAGCTTAACTTTGTCCAACTATAACATCAAATAATAGATAAATTAAACAAAGATGATTTTATCAATCACACTACTTACCAGCACACGATAAAAGAAAAGTCTTACCTTATCAACACACCAGAGTCGTTTCTTTTTGGTTGGAGGAGGGTGGGTGGTAGACACTACACATTTAACCACTGCCCAAATGTATCAGTTCGCTCACCTTCCCAGAGTGCAATTCGACCACTCCCACTCAGCTCCTCACTCTCACCGTTCCCGCTGCTGCACGTGGAATGTGGAACATTCTCTCACAGAGTGGCGGAAGCCAATAGAGTCATAAAGTCATACAACATGGAAACAGACCATTTGGTCCAACCAGTTCATGCCAACCATAATCCCAAAATAAACCAGTCCCACCTGCCTACAAACATTCCTTATTCAGGTACTTATCTCGATGTCTTTTAAATGCTGTAACTGTATATGCATGCACCACTTTCTCTGGCAGTTCTTTCCGTACAAAAAAAAACTGAGTTAAAAAATTGCCCCTCAAGTCCTTTTTGTAAGTCTTTCTCCTCTCATAACAATACTCCCCCTAGTTTTAAACTCCCCCATGTGGGGAAAAGACCCTTGTCATTCATCTTATCTATGCCCCCCTTGATTTTATAAACCGCAATAAGGTCACCCATCAACCTCCTATACTCCAGTTAAGCGGAAGTTAGATAAGCACATATGGGAGTAGGGGATAGAGGATCGCAATGATAGATTTAGATGAGGAAGGATTGAAGTATGCTCAAGCTGAGTAGAAGAAAAAGCAAGAACTAGGAACAGAAGGAGACGAATTTGAATTAGACCCATCCAGTGCTTCAAGATGAATCATTGTTGATCTTGGGCATTGTTAAGGCTTCCCCAATAATAGTTTCCAGTAATTTCCCATTGACTGACATTAGGCTAATTGGCCTTTACCTCACTGTTTTTCCACTCCCAATCAGGTGGCATAATTCCTGAATCTAAAGAATTTTGGAAAATCATAGCTCTTGCTTCCATTATCTCTATAGCTCTCTCATTTTAAGTGAACCATGAGCTCCTAGGGATTTGTTGGATTTAGTCCTTCAAGCTTCTCCAATACCTTTTCTTTGTTGACATTAATTTCATTTATTTCTTCATTCTTTTTTCACCCCATTTATTTCTGTGGATCAAACTGAGGTATCTCAGTTTCAAACTTACTATGGAATTGTGATCACTACTTCCCAGCAGATCTTTTACTTTCATGTTACTAATTAACTTTGCTTCAACTTAGAACTAAGGTATTTTCATACATAAGACTTAGATCGAAGACATTTTCAGTTCTGCAATGTATTCATTCAAGAATCTGACATGACAACATTCAGCAAACTCACCTTTCACATCACCCTTACCAATTCAGTGATCTCAGTCTATATGAAAATCAAAAACCCCACGATGCCTTTGCTACAAGCTCCAATACTTCCTTGTTTAATTCTGTGTCCAATGCGATAACTACTGTTTGGGGGCATACAAACTATTTCCACGTGTTTTCTGACTCTTGCTATTTCTAATCTCCACTCTTACCAATTCAACTTCATGATCTGAGATACTTCTTCACTGATGCCCTCATATTATCCTTTATTATCAGGACTACCCCATCTCCATTGTCATTCTGTATGTCTTGCCAAATGTTTGTGTAGCCTTGAGTGTTTACTTTCCAAATTTGATTCTTGTAAGCATGTTTTTGTGTCAATGTTTAGACCTAAATCTCTCTTGTTAGTTCTCAATTTTAATGCAGATGGTTTATTTACTGTTTTTTGAATACATTTGTTATTGAAAAATAGATTTTTTAATGTTACAACAAATACAAAACACAATGCAATTCAAAAGTGTAGAAAAAGAGCAAAAAAACCAAACTACACTCATACACAAATACATGTAACAGTATGAGAGAGAAAAATAACAAATGAATGCATAAATAAATGAATAATAACTAATAACTAACAATTTAGTTATCTTAATAAGGGGCCGCTTACGATGCCAGATAAAAGAGCTGAATGAGCCATCCAGTCTCCTGAAAGTTTGCCTAGTGAAGATCAAAAGGAGCATTTGCATAGGGTAAAGTCGGCGGGGAAGGATAATCATTTTAATAAGGGCTATCCAACTTAACCAGGAAACCAGTAGCGCCTCCCACTTTTAAAGATCTTGTTTGATTTTGTTGAATAAATGAGCAAAATTAGCTTTAAACAGCCGATCAAAAATGGGAGTAATGGATATACCTAAACAAAGAAAGCCCCCTTGTGACCACTTAGAAGGGAATCGAAATTCGCCTTCAAAACCTGGTACTTTTGTTTGATCACCCATAGGCATAGCCTGTGATTTTGCAAAATTGATCTTGTAACCCGAAAAGGTGCCAAACGAATTGATGCATTGTATCAGACAAGGTACCGAAACTGTTGGACTTGACAAAAAGATAAGAACATCATCCACGTACAACAAAATCTTACATAACTCTGACCCCATTTCTGGAGCCGATATATTAGGATCCCTTACAGGTGGCCTCTCCCAGCGACTTGTTCACCAATTTTAAAAACAATGGCGAGAAAGGACAGTCCTGTCAACTGCCCCTGAAGATATTAAAATTGCTTGATTGCACACTATTGGTGAGAACCACGGCAAGAGGGTCACTATAGAGGACCTTTACCCATCTTATAAAGACTTTGCCTAAGCCAAACCACTCTAGAGTAGGAAAAGGTTATGACCATTGACCTGATCAAATGCCTTCTCTGCATCTAGAGAGATCACTAACCCCTATAGCGGTTGTTGTTGACATGCTTGGATCACATTAAGTAACCTTCCTAACATTACTGGAAGATCTGCGGCCCTTTAGAAAGCCCATCTGATCCTCTTTAATAATAGAAGGCAACAGAGTTTTTACCCCTAACACAAGAGTCTTAGAAAGGATTTTGAAATCAACGTTTAAAAGTGAAATGGGCCCATTGGAAGCACAGTCCTCCAGAGCGTTCCCTTTTTGAAAAATAAGAGAGATATTGGTCTCTCTTCGAGATGGCGGGAGGCGATTATGACTGTATGAATCATTGAACATGCTGATCATCAGGCCTGACAGCATGTTGATAAATTCTTTATAAAACTCACTGGGAAGTCCATCAGGACCAGGCGCCTTTCCACTCTGAAGCTGCTTCACAGCCTCCTGCACCGCCTGCACTGATTACAGGACATTAAGAAAAGACTCTTGTTCGGGGGTTTCACCTGGGAGCTCCAGATTCTTGAAAAAAGACTTCATCCTAGCTCGCTTATCCTCAAAACTCTCAGACTGATATAATTCGGAGTAAAATCTCCGAAATGCCGCATTAATTTTTTTAGAATCACAGGTTAGGATTCCAGCGCCTTCCCTAATCGACATAATGGCTTTGGGGGCACTCTTTTGCCTGGCAAGATACACTTGCCCAGTTTGTCACCGTGCTAAATCAACTTTTGGTTTGCAACGGTGAGCTCCTTCTTAGCTGTCTGCGCGAGTATGGAGTTCAATGTAGACCGAAGCACTGTGATCCTCTGTAGCTAGGGCAACGAGGGCTTGTCAAAGTACGCCTTCTCGGGTGCCTTCAACTGTGTTTCGAGCAGACGTTGCTGCTTATCTTTCTGCCGCTTCTCACTGGCAGAGTAGGAAATCACTAACCCCTGGCATAGGCTCGAGCAGTTTCCCAGAGAACCGAGAGGCTACTAGCCGAACCTGAATTAATGTCTAGGAAAGCCCTGAATTCATTGGAGAAATACTCCACAAACTTACTATCTTTTTTTTATTGAAAAAGGTTTTTATTTTTGATAAAACTATTGAAGTACAAAAGGCTGTAAGTTAATCTTATATTACATAAACATTAACAAAATAAACTATCTACTACCCTACAAAACAAACCAAAATTATCACAAAGGTACGGAACAATCTCCTCCATCGCCAGACCCGATGTGGCCTCCTCTATATTGGGGAGACAGGCCGCCTACTTGCGGAGCGTTTCAGAGAACACCTCTGGGACACCCGGACCAACCAACCCAACCACCCTGTGGCTCAACACTTCAACTCCCCCTCCCACTCCACCAAGGACAGCAGGTGTTTGGACTCCTCCATCGCCAGACCATCGAACTCAGCACCGCCTTCCTAACCTGCAATCTTCTTCCTGACCTCTCCGCCCCCACCCCAGTCTGACCTATCACCCTCACCTTGACCTCTTTCCACCTATCGCATTTCCAACGCCCCTCCCCCAGGTCCCTCCTCCCTACCTTTTATCTTAGCCTGCTGGACTAACTTTCCTCATTCCTGAAGAAGGGCTTATGCCCAAAACGTCGATTCTCCTGTTCCCTGGATGCTGCCTGACCTGCTGCGCTTTTCCAGCAACACATTTTCAGCTCTGATCTCCAGCATCTGCAGACCTCACTTTCTCCTCTACGGAACAATCTCTCCATGTTACAATTCAATAAATAATTGAGCTCAGCAAATTAGTTTAAATAAGCTTAAATTATACTAGACTAACCTAACTTAACTTAGAGGAGGTCAAATTAGATAAAATCAACTTAAATTAAGCTAAATTAAATTACACCACCCAATGCATCCCCACAAAGACGCCCAACCATGGAAGGATTAGTTATTATACCTGTACTTATTCAAGCTTCCTCCCCCAAGGCCCCGGGACCACCGAATCCGGCCTTCAAGCTATATAAAGGCTCTGGTTAAATGGCTGACAAGTCTGTGCCTATATAATTTAAGAAGAGCCACCACATCTGATGGAATACCTGTTTTCCGGTGCACCACATTCGGAAGGAAATCCAGAGGGATGTGCTAATCTGCACCACCCCATGAGACCGGGGAAGGTTTCTGAGGTCCAGCTCATTAAAATGTTCTTCCTTGCACAATATGTGAGAATATCAAATATTCTCTTCCTGTGTTCATCTTGTGAAGGCAGATTCGGCAGTCCCAAAAGAAGGGATACCGGATCTGCCCTAACTTCAATTCCCAGGATCTCATCCACCTCATTCGCTATAGTACCCCAGCACGTACAGAACATACGACATGACCACAGATAATGTGTAAGAGTGCTGGTGCTTGTTTTACATTTAGGGCACCCTGGAGATGCTCCTTTCTTGAATTTTGCTAATCGCTCTGGGGCTTCAATTGCATAGCCTGTGCTTTACTGCATATTGAGATTTTTTTCACATTCTTCCATAGGTCTCCCATGTTTCAGATAAAATTTCTACCTCTAGTTCCTGACTCCAGACTCTACAGAGTCTTTCCATACTTTCCAAGGTGCCCCCTCTCTGTAAATGGTATAGAGTACTGACCGTGAGAATGCCTACTCACTGGAGCGCTCTTCTCTCCATGTTGGACTTGTAGCTGACCTAAAAGCGTGGTCCTTCTCTCAGGTCCCTATTGGGTAACCCATATTTTTGACTTAGTTGGTCAAAAGACATCAGGACCTCTCCCTCAAGTAGGTCTGCCAAACAGGAGACTCCCTTGACTCCCATGCTTTAAAGTTGGAATCCATTGAACCCGGCCTGAATCCTGGGGCTCCAACTCAGGGGGTAAACGGTGAGGTCTTATGCAGGTTGCCCTCGCCCTGCCACATCATCCTCCATGCTTTGACCAGATTTATAATAATCGGGCTTCTACAATGCTTAGCAACAGATTTCAGTCGAGAGTGTGTTGCTGAGAAAGCACAGCCTGTCAGGCAGCATCTGAGGAACATAAGAGGAGCATAAGAGGTACAGTTAGTAAGTTAGCAGATGACACCAAAATTGGAGGTGTAGTGGACAGCAAAGCGAGTTACCTCCGATTACAACAGGATCTGGACCAGATGGGCCAATGGGCTGAGAAGTGTCAGATGGAGTTTAATTCAGGTAAATGCGAGGTGCTGCATTTTGGGAAAGCAAATCTTAGCAGGACTTATACACTCAATGGTAAGGTGCTGGGGAATGTTGTTGAACAAAGAGACCTTGGAGTGCAGGTTCATAGCTCCTTGAAAGTGGAGTCGCAGGTAGATAGGATAGTGAAGAAGGCGTTTGGTATACATTCCTTTATTGGTCAGAGTATTGAGTACAGGAGTTGGGAGGTCATGTTGCGGCTGTACAGGACATTGGTTAGGCCATTGTTGGAATATTGTGTGCAATTCTGGTCTCCTTCCTATTGGAAAGATGTGAAACTTGAAAGGGTTCAGAAAAGATTTACAAGGATGTTGCCAGGGTTGGAGGATCTGAGCTACAGGCAGAAGCTGAACAGGCTGGGGCTGTTTTCCCTGGAGCGTTGGAGGCTGAGGGGTGACCTTTATAGAGGTTTACAAAATTATGAGGGGCATGGACAGAATAAATAGACAAAGTCTTTTCCCTGGGGTCGGGGAGTCCAGAACTAGAGGACATAGGTTTAGGGTGAGAGGGGAAAGATATAAAAGAGATCTAAGGGGCAACTTGTTCACGCAGAGGGTGGTAAGTGTATGGAATGAGCTGCCAGAGGAGGTGGTGGAGGCTGGTACAATTGCAATATTTAAGAGGCATGTGGATGAGTATATGAATAGGAAGGGTTTGGAGGGATATGGGCCGGGTGCTGGCAGGTGGGACTAGATTGGATTGGGATATCTATCTGGTCGGCATGGACGGATTGGACCGAAGTTTCTGTTTCCATGCTGTATATGTCTATGACTCTAACAGGGAGAATCGATGTTTCGGGCATCAGGAATGAGGCTTGTGGGCCGGGGCTGAGAGATAAATGAGAGGTGGGGTTGGGGGGGGAAGAAGGTAGCTGAGAAAGCGATAGGTGATGAAGGTAAGGAAGAAGGTGATAGGTCAGAGGACGGAGTGATGGAAAGGTCTGGAGGGCGATGCCAAGTTGGACGCTTGGGACTGGGATAATGTGGGGGGAGGGGAATTGAGGAAGCTGTTGAAATCCACATTTATTTCATGCGGTTGCAGGGTCCCAAGGTGAAATATGAGACGTTCTTCCTCCTGGCAGCAGGTAGTAACGGATTGGTGGTGGAGGAGGCCCAGGACCTGCATGTCGTTGATGGAGTGTAAGGGAGCGTTGAAGTGTTCAGCCACGGGGTGGTGGAGCTGCTGGGTGTGGGTGTCCCAGAGATGTTCTCTGAAACGATCTGCAAGAAGATGTCCTGTCTCCTCGATGTAGAGGCGGGTACAACGTATGCAGTAGATGACATTTGGTATGGGTACAGGTAAATTTCTGATAGATGTGGATTTAAGTGGGTCATTAGCAATAACCATCTGGAGTCCATTTAGACTCCAGAGAGGAAGAACTCAAATTACAAATTGCTGAGCCTCAATGAAAGAAAATCCACAGAACATTAAAAACTGCACAAACTAAAACCACTACAGTTAACAAATATTCAAAACTACCAAAAACTATATACAACAAACACAAAAAAAAGCACCAATGACTCTGAATAGGGGAATTTAACCCCCACCCAAAGGGGGCACCTACACACCCCAAAAGCCTACTTCGTACCACGCAGACAATACAGCAATTAGGGCATTTAAATACCAAAATCAGCCTTAAACTGCCCATAAATAGGTGTTGAGCCATCCCAACCACTTTTCCTTCTCCTTGATAGAGCCGCATCACAAACACAAAAAAAAGAAAACATGAATACCCCATCCATCTCCTGGTATAGCTTAATTTAGAAGTTAAAAGTGAATACTCCATCCGTCCCAGAGCATAATTTAACCCAGATTATTGCCAAAAAAGGGAGAAAATGAAAACTCCAATAAAACTTCCTTCCTATTATCTGCACCTGTAAAATCACCCAGCCTAAGTTAGCTTGTCCACAAAGTCTCTTACTTTCTCTGATGAGTGAAAGAAGTATACAGATCCATTAAAGGTAATCCAAAGCACTGCCGGGGACCTTAGAGAGTACTGGATCCCGAGCTCCCTCAATCTTTTTTTGATGCCATCATAAGATTTCCTTTTCCGGATCATTGCCGTGGAGAAGTCCTGAAAATACATGATCCTGGAGCCTTCATAAGCTAAAGCCTTTAGATCTTTCCCCTGGATTCTGGAAGCTTCCATATTCTCCATTTGTCTCTATAATTGTGGAACCACATCAGGATACGGCAAGGGCGTTGGTCCAGACCTGGCTTCTGTACCGCGAACTAGCAAGCTCTTTCAATCTTCAGCCTTGCCATGCCAGCCTCCAAGTTAAGGAATTTCAGCAGCCAATCCTCAAGAAATTCCATTGGTTGCTCACCTTCCTCCCCCTCTGGCAGACTAACAATACAAAAGACTTTCCTCCTGCTCTGTTCTCAAGATCATCAACCTGATTAAGAAAATTATGCAACAGCATCTTCAAGGCCTGGATCCAGTCCTTAGAAGAGTCAGTCTCACATTCCACTACTGTGATTCTGTGTTCAACCTCATCCGACCTTTTCCCACGGTCCCCCAGCATAGCAGGTATCAGGGCCAGCTTGTCCTTGATCTGCTTCCCCAGCAACTCGCGAGACTTTGTGAGCTCCGAGACCAAGGCCTGGTAAGTAATCGAGTCTGTGGCGCCTGTGGGTTGGGCCTCGGGCGAACTTGCTCCTTTCTTCAGTAACCCTAGGTGGCAAAACGAAGATAAGTAAAGTTCTAGGACTCTGTGACTCTTCCAAAGTCCTAATTAACTGAGATGACCTGAATAGGGTGGGTTAAGACTCTATCCTGCCTGCGCTGCGGTGCAGAGCTCAGCACAGCGACTCTTCTAGATTGCTGCCATCTTGGATTCCCCCAGTTTATTTACTTTAATGAAGAAGTTTTAACTTCCATTCCCTTCATACTGTTTGCCAATGTAGAATTTTTTGTTCAGCTCTCTGCCCCATTCTTCTTGCATTATGTGTATCATAATACTGTCTCTATCTGCCTCCATAAGAACTCTTCTCATCACACCTAACAACCAACCCTTAGCTTTTAACTATGCATGGGATAAGGGTATCACTGGCTAGGCCAGAATTTATTGCCCATCTCTAATTGCCCAGAGGGACAATTAAGTAACAGTCACATTGCTGTGAGTCTGTAATCACATGGCAGCTTCTTTAGGATATTAGTGAACCAGATTTTATCCAAAAATTGACTAGTGGTCATCATTACTCTCATAATTCCAGATCTTTAAAATTGAATTCACATTCCACCATAGCAGGATTTGAACCTGCAATCCCAGAACCTTGCCTGGATCTCCAGATTAACAAATCTATCAATAATACCACGAGGCCACTGACTTCCCCAGTTCAAAAGCTTGTGGCCTGGCCAATTTTATTCCCAAGCCACCATTTGAGAACAGATTATTATCCAGCCATTATTCATTTCTCTTTGTGGGCCATGTGGAACATTCCTTGTCCCAGTTCTATTCCAGCCCCTACTGACAGCTTTCTCTGATATTTTGATGATAACATCAGCACTGCCTCCCTCTCTTGTCCGGATCTGGAAAGATTTAATCGACTTAGCTTCCACTTTCCACCCTGCCTTGCCCTCACATTTACCTTGTCCATCTCTGACTCCTCCCTTCTATTTCTCAACATCTATTTCTGGGGACAGGCTAGCCACTAATATTCACTAATAAACCCACCAACTCCCACATTCACCTGTACTATACATCCTCGCACCTGCTTCCTGTAAAGACCATTTCATTCTCCCAGTTGCTCCGTTTCATTGCATATGTTCCAATGATGCCAACTTTGACTAGGGAGCCTCTGAAATGTCTACGTTCTTCCTTGACCAAGGATTCCCCACCACCATTGTTGAGAGGGTCCACAACTAGGTCTGACCTATCACCTGCACTTTGGCCCTCACCCCCTCTCTTCCTTCTTGCAAAAGTAATAGGGATCCACATTCAGAAGATCATTAGCTGCCATTTCAGCCAGCTCCAGACGCCACACCAGACACATATTTCCCTTCCCCCCCCCCCTCCATTGTCTACTTTCCACAAGGATCGTTCCCTCCGGGGCATCCTGGTCCACTCTTCCTTCACTCCCAACATCATCCCACAGCCCAATGGCACCTTTCCCTGCAATCGCCGAAGGTACAACACCTGCCCATTTAGTTCTTCCCTCCTCAGTATCCAATACCTCAGACACACCTTCCAGTTGAAGCAGTGCTTTACCCGCACTTCACACAGTCTAGTCTGCTGCATTCGCTGCTCACAATATGGTCTCCTCTACATTAGGGAAATGAAATGTAGTCTGGGTGATCGTTTCCCAGAACACCTACTTTCTGCCCACAAAAACGACCCTGAGCTTCCAGTTGCCTACCACTTCAACACATCACCCTGTTCCCTGGCCAATATCTCTGCCTCAGGCTTGCTGCAGTACTCCAGCAAAGCTCAGCATAAGTTGGAAGAACAACACTTTATTTTCTGCTTTAGGGACTCTTCTGGACTCAAGATCGAGTTCAATAACTTTAGGGCTTGAACTCTCCTAAATCCTAGCCCCCAGCTTCACTCATCAGGCCTTGTTATCACAAAGTCTGCTATTACAATAACTCATTGTTAGCCAATAACAGTCCCCATTAATAGCTATTCATCCTCCTAACCAGATTGTTATCCACTCCTTTGTCTGTCCAAATGTTCCCTCTCTTTGGGCTCCATCTATTGTTCACTCCTTATCCCTACCCCCACCCTATCTTCTACATAGAAACCAACATTTTCCTAGCTATCATCAGTTCTGAGGAACGGTTATTGGACACAAAATGTTAACTCTGTTTTCTCTTGGTTTATTTGTAATCACAAGCTCTTGAAGTGCTGCCTCTTTGTCAGGTGAAGTGAAGAAAAGCATATAGGCACAGAATTTATAGGCAGAGAGATGAAAAGATCACACAAGTGATGTGAGTGGAGAACAGAATAATAAGTCTCTGCAGGTGAACAAAAGTGTCACAAGTTGTGAATAAAGTGTCAACAGCTCAATAGTAACTGAAGGGGATGAACTAAAATCCAAATAATTGAGGCAGAGAGATAATTACAAAAAATTAAAAAACCAGGTGGTGCTGGAGACAAACCAAATTGCTGGAACAAAATGATAGGTATAAGAGTTGCATGCTGAGGGTGTAACCAAAATAACAAGTAATCAAAATATGTAAAAACCAATTAAGATAGAGAGATCATAATAAAGTAGCAAGGTGATGGTGCTACAAAAGGACATTAAGGAAGATTTTACATATCAGAATGGTATGGTAGAGTTACATGTAGCACGACATGAACCCAAGATCATGGTTGAGGCCTACTTTGTGGATACTGAACTTGACTTTCAGTTTCTGCTTGCGATTCTGCATTGTTGTGTATCTCGAACACTGCTTACCCAAAGATTGGAGGTTGAATGTCCTTGGACAGCTGAAACACTCCCTGACTGGGAGGGAATATTCCTATCTGGAGATTGTTGAGCGGTGTCCATTCAGACTTACCATGGACTACTCTTCAGAACTAGTCTTATTCTTAGATAGACGCATCTCATCAAGGACATCGTAGTACCTCACTTTACTGGAAGAGCACAAATAACTGCAACAATGCTGCACTTCTCTAGCTTCCACTCTAAACATGTTAAAGAAGTCATGCCCTATGAATAAGCTCTGTACATACATAGTATCTGCTCAGATGAGGAGGAATGCAATGGACAACTAAAGATCATGACAGAAGCCCTCATAAGAATGGGATATGATGCTGAACTCATCGATTGCCAGTTCCGACATGCCACAGCAAAAAACCTCAACGACCTCCTCAGAAGATAGACACAGGACACGACCAATAGAGTACCCTTTGTTGTCCCTTGAGCTTGGGAACTACGTCACGTTCTTCACTGCCTTCAACATGTCATCGATGACAACAAACATCTTGCCAAGATAATCCCTTTGTCCCTACTTCTCGCCTTCAAACAACTGCCAAACTTTAAACAGACCATCATTCACAGCAAACTACCCAGCCTTCAAGACAACATCAACCAAAACACCACACAACCCTACCACGGCAACCTCTGCAAGCCAGGTCAGATCAGATCAGATCATCAACATGGATTCTACCATAATGTGTGGGAACACCAACTGCAGCAAGGATGCCCCGAGACATGATATATTGGAGAGACCATGCAGATGCAATGACAACGGGTGCATAGACACTGAGCGACAATCGCCAGACAGGATTACTCCCTCCCAGTCAGGGAACACTTCCGCAGTCAAAGACATTCAGCCTCCAATCTTCGGGTAAGTGTCCTCCAAGGCGGTCTTCGAGATAATGCGGAATTGCCGAGCTGAATTCATAAGAAGACGGCCTAAACTGTGACCTTGGATTCATGTTGCATTACTGTACCATATTGTTCTGTATTTGTTAAATTTTCCTTACTATCCTGTTTTAACACCATTACATTGATAACTTGTTGAGATCTCTCTACCCTTAGTAGACACTTTACTCAAACCGTCTGACACTTGATCACCTGTAGAGACTTATTATTCCACTTAAAACAATTTTATGACCTTTTGATTGCTCTTTCCCTTGGTCTCTCTGCCTATAAATTCTGTGCCCGTGTGCTTTTCCTTACTTCATTTGATAAAGGGACAGTATTCTGCAAGCTTGTGATTTGAAATAAACCTGTTGGACTACAACCTGGTGTCTGTGACTTCTGACCTTGTCCACCCTGGTCCAACACTGGCACCTCCACATCCTGATTTCTCTTCACAGATGCTGCCAGAACCCGTTGTTCAAAACAGAGCAATTTCTGTCTTCGTCTCTGATTTACATCATCTGCAGTTCTTTCAGTTTTTATCTCATTGTTGCTTGTAGGTTCGCAAATTGGCCACTGTTTCTCACGTGAGTGGGGTTGGTGCAGGCTGGGAAGGGTGCTATACAAATGCAATCCTCACCACCTCACTTGGCAGGGCACTGTTGGCCAATTAAGGGTGTGGAGAAAGTGAGGACTGCAGATGCTGGAGCTCGGAGTCGAGAGTGTAGTGCTGATATTCCTGATGGGGAACTCCAGCCCGGGGCATCCACTCTCCCGCCCCTCGGAGGCTGCCTGACTCGCTGCGCTTTTCCAGCACCACAATTAGGGGTGTGGCCAAACTGGACAGGTGACGGGCCGACACTTGTCCAATCAGGGCAAAGGGGAGCGATAGTCTGTCCAATCCGGACAGGGGGCGGGGCGGGGCGGGGCCTCCGCAATGTTTCCAGCAGTTTCTCTGAGGGGCTGGTAATGGCGGCGAAGATGGCGGCTGCAGAGGTCAGCTCTTTGGAGGACTGTCTGGAGGAGCACCTTCCAGCCGCGGTGCTGCAGCATGTCTGGCGGATGCTGTATGGTAAAGACACGAGGTGAGGAGCGGATGTAGAATGTAGTCCCCGCAGAGAGAGACAGACACACACCGAGAGAGTGTGAGTGTGTTAGTGAACTACAATCCCCAGAGAGCCCCGCGGCCTCAGGCCGAAGATGTGGGTCCTCCTGCTGTCCTCTCAGTACTTAGATTTATGATTTTTTTAAAAATTTGTCCAGAACAAAACTTCACCTGTCCACACAAATTTGTCTTACTAAACACAATAATTTGTGGTAGAAGGGTCTCCGATGCAGTACTGAGGGAGTGTTGCTCTGTCAGAGGAGCTGGCTTTGCATGAAGAGCAAGGAATGTCTCTCCACCTGAAGTAGTGGCCAACATTTACTTTTGAATCAAGGTCACAAAAAACAGATTATTGGGGGGGGGTGTATCTTTAACACTACTTTTGTGGGACTTTGTGCATTAATTAGCTGCTGTTTCCCATATTTTAAATGTGGCTACACGTTAAAAGTGCTTAATTGGCACTACAACATGTTAGGCATATACTGAGATGTTGATTGTTTCCTATATAAAAGCCTTCTCTTTAATGCGTCCCTCAGCATATAGTTCTTGACCTTGAAATGTGCTCGTCTGCAACATTCGGTCAGGGTTAATTCCTTCTGGAAGACCAAGTTTCAGCAAACCTGATTGTATTTGAGGCTGAGCTTGCCAGATTTTTGATCAACAAGACTAGGGTTATGGAGTGCAGTAAGGAAGTCAGACTTGAGGCTGGAATCAGACCTGCCTTGATCTTAATGGATGGGCCAAATGTTTTACTTCCATGCCTAGTTCTTCTAATCCTGTCCATTTTAATGAGTTTCACAAGTGACAGATAGTCATTAACTCCTTGCTGTTCATGAGCTCCTGCTGTGGTCAATATTGGCATGTTTCTTAAATTAGAGCAGTGAATGTTTCATTGGCTGTAAATGTTTAGATCTCAAGAGGTGAAAAAAGGTACAAGTACAAAGTTTTCTTTGATTCACCATACTTGCTGACTTGCTAAATAGTTTCGTAAGCTTTTTATCTCAAACTGACCCCAGAACTGTTTCTATTAATAGCAAATCTTGTGTTTACAGATTTACTACCATGAGCAAGATACTTTGACCCAGTCAAGAGAGACCTGGCTGCACGATTTCATAGAACCAGAGAAAAGTTATAGCACTGAAAGAGGGCATTCAGCCCATCGTGTTTACACTGACTAAATAAATTAGCTGTCCATTGTATTCCCACTCCTTCATCCCTTGCAGCTAACAGCACCTCAGCTTTAAATAAGTTGTTTGTTTAAGTAATTTGTCTCTCCCTGAAACACCAAACTAGGCAATGGACAGATACCCACTCATGTTCTATCTGAGCCTTCTACCTATCACCTTTAAACCTGTACCTTCTGATAATTGACCCCTCTGTCTTGAAAAGACGTCTTCCATATCCATGATATCGAAGTTCCTTTTTTTTTTGAAAGATTAGATTCCCTACATTATGGAAATGGGCCCTTGGGGGCCCCCCAAGTCCATACCTTACCTCCGAAGAGTAACCCACCCAGACCCATTCCCCTACCCTATATTTACCCCTGACTAATGCGTCTAACACTAGGCAATTTAGCACGGCCAATTCACCTGACCTGCACATCTTTGGACTGTGGGAGGAAACCAGAGCACCCATAGGAAACCCACACAGACACGGGGAGAATGTGCAAACTCCACACAGTCTTCAGAGGTGGGAATCAAACCCAGGTTCCTGGTGCTGTGAGGTAGCAGTGCTGACCACTGAGCCACCATGCTGCCCCTGAGCCACTGTGCCATTGTTTTCTTTTATTTTGTATACCTTCATTTAGTTACTTATCACTAGCCAATTCATTGTTTCCTCACAGCTATAATCTCCAAGCCCTGGCAACATTCTTGTAAATCTCTTTTGTGCTCTCCCTAATGTCCTTCCTGAAACTCTAGCTGAGGCCTAATCAGTTCTTGTTTAATTTCAAAGTTACATGTCTGCTTTTGTATGCAATATCCTCACTCAATGAAGGAAAACCTGAATGGATGCAGCTCCAACCACACTGAACTAGCTTGACACCATCCAGAACAATGTAGCCCACTTGATTGGCATCATATCCACAATCATCCACTCCCTCTGCCACCAACGTTCAGTTGCAGCAGTGTGTTCTGCTGACAAGATAGACTACAGGCATTCACCAAAGATCCTTAAGCAGCACCTTCTAAAATCACAACTAGTTTGATCCGGAAGGGTAAAAGCAACATATACATGGGAGCAACTGAGATTTTGTCGAAAGTAGTTGTATAAATGAAAATAAAAGCCTGAATTTTAGATTGTCGAGCATTAAGTGTACATTTTCTGTTTTGCAGAAAGCTGGATTTGCCGAAGTCAGCTTTGACAGCCTCTCTGGAGAAGGACTTTCAGCTAAAGGGTTTTGGATTTGAGGCCGCCACAGAGCAGCTCCGTCAGCCTCGAGTTGTGCGAGTGGGACTTATTCAGAACAAGATTCTCCTTCCTACTGATTTCCCTGTGTCTGAGCAGGTGTGGGATAGTGTGGGCTTGCTTCAGTGTTTGAATTGAAACCAGTGCAATGACTGTGGATGTCCTAAGAAATGACACTGCACTTACAGACCACAAATAGGGCCGAGTGGTTCAGTTCTGTACAGTGGAAACTTGATTATCCGAATGTAAAGGGCAGGCGCTATTTCGTTCGGATAATCGATTATTTGAAAAATTGATTAAATGCCTTTCCTCTGGGGCTCAGAGTTTTTAAAGTCTGCTCCCTAGTCAGGAGACTGCAGCAGCACAGTGTGTGAGACCTGGCCCCCAACACCGCGCCACCCCCCTGTCCAACACCGACCCTGCCCCCCACCACAAAGTGCGTGAGCCCCTGCCCCCAACCCAGTCCAGCCCTGCCCCCAGCACAGTGTGCGATTCCCCCGGCCCCAGCACAGCCCCCTCACCAGCACCCGTCCACCCCCGGCCCCTCTCCAGGGCAGCTGGACTGTACGCCAACAACAAGACAACTGCTGTTGTCGCTGTCTTTGTGGGGGTAAGTCTCCAAATAGTGCGCACACAGACACACCAGCTTTTTACTGCAATTTTCTGACAGGTTCCATGTTTGCCCTGTACAGGACAATATTGGAGAGATTATTCCTGGGGAGGGGGTTAGGGTACACCCCAATGTAGAACTCCAGGGAAAGTGTGGGAAGAGAGGGAGGGCAGGAGGGAGGTTAGTCACTTGGAGACGGTGCCTTTAAATCATAGAAACAAAAGACGCGATCACTGCTGGAAACACATCTTTGATGTAGTGTTTCTATTGGGACCTCGATGTCCTTCGGATAATCTGATTTTCGGATTATTGATATTCGGATAATTGAGTTTCCTCTGTATATACCTTCTCTCGCCATATCTGAAAAATCTTTCTATTTCCTGTTTCCATCTGTTTATCTAGCTTTCCTTTTAAATGTATCCACATTGTTCATTTCAGACACTCCCAGTGGTAGTAAGTTCCATGTTCTAGATAAAGACATTCCTTTAGATACTTACATTTTTGGGTCCCTAGCTTTAGACACCCCTAGAATTAGAAATATTTTCTTCAGGTCTGCTTTATTGAATCTTTTAATAAATTCAGGCCTCCAAATGATCACCTTTTATTTTTGTAGAAAATTGTCTGACTTTTGAGCTTGATTAGACTTTCCTGATAAATATAATCTTTTAGTTCTGGTATTACCTGTGCAATTTTTCTTTCTGCACCCTCTTTTATTCTTTTTGTGAAATGGTCTGATCAAGAACTGGGGTTTTGCTCCCAGATTAGGTGCATAGAAGTGATAAATTCCCACTGGAATATTGTGAAGAGTTTTAATCCCCTTACCTATCTAAGGAAAGGTGTTTGGAGGCGGTCCAGAGAAATTTTGCTAGGCTGATGTAAGGTATGGAGAGATTGAATAGGTTGGGCCTGTACTTCTCATATTGAAGAATGAGACTGCCTTATTGAATCATAACATTATTAGAGAACTTGACGGAATTGATGTGGAAAAGTTGTTTTCCCCCGTAGAAGAATTTAGGATTAGAGGGCATTATCTCAGAATAAGGGGCTGCCCATTTAAGACAAAGATGAGAGGAATTTCTCTTCTGAGGAATTATTTATCTGAGGGGTTTTGAGGCTGAATCATTAAGTATATTTAAGGCTGAGACAGACAGATTTTTAATCAGGAAAGGAATCAACAGTTTTCTGACATTATTTGACAGAACAATAACCCCAATGTATTTATGCATTTTTTGTACAAGAATGACTCATTTTACTAAAGGTTAAAGGTATCTCCTATCTCCTCAATGGTGCCTTACTATCTCTAGCCCTCTAAATGTCTCCTGAGACCAGATCCAAGGAGGTATCTCTTCAAAAGAGTATGATGGCTATCCAAGAAATCATATATCAGTTTCTGCTTTGCACATACAGGGTTCCTCACTGAGTACCTCAGATTGAGTCAACTGGAAGCATCTGATCATTTAAGTTGCCATCTGTCTGTTGACTCATGCATGTGGTTACTCTGACCCAATATGTGAAAGTTGGAAGTGTTGTTTACAGGGTAGAACTTGGGATTTCCAGGTATATGCTTCATTTTCTTCATGATGGAGAATCTCTATCGTGAAAATTCAGATACAGCTTCACCCATCCTACTTTTCAATTCTGTTTCTAGCCAATGAGCTGCGTTGCCTTGCTTTCATTTTTTTTAAACCTGCTATGTTATTTTTGATTGTGAATCTGCAAAGAATCAAAACTTAGAAAATATGAGCAGGAGTTGGCCATTGCACCATCTGTCATTCACTGTGATTATAATTGATCATCCAACTCCCTGCTTTTGCTCAATAACCTTTCAGCCTCTTCAGCCCTAAAATCTAAACCTAACTCCTTCTTGAAATCATTCATTGTTTTGGCTTCACATGCTTTCGTGGCAGAGAATTCTACAGGCACACCAAACAAATTCCTTCTCCTCTCTGTCCTAAATGCCATATTCTGTATCCTTAAACTGTGCTTGCTAATTCTGGACCCCTCCCTCCCTTCCAGTCAATGGGAGTAGTCTTTCTGTATTTACCCTGTCTAATACTATTATAGGTTTCTGAGATCTACCCTCATTCTTCTGAACTCCAGTGATTATAGTGCTAACTGATCCAATCTTTCTTCATATGCCAGGAATCAGTCTGGTAAAATGCTTGGGGCTCCTTTCTCCCTCCACAGCTAGAACGTCCTCCTTCAGATAAGGAGATCAAAACTGCACACAATACTCCTCAACAGGTTCTGCATAATTGCAACAAGACATCTCTGCTCCTGTATTTGAATCCCCTTGCTATGAAGACCAACATACCATTTGCCTGCTGCACCTGTCTGCTAACTTTCAAGAACACCTGTGTCTGGTTGCACCTCTTGCTTTCATGATCTATTGCCATTCAGATAATAATCTGCTGTCCTGTTTTTGCTACCAACATGGATAACTTTATATTTGTACATATTATACTTCATCTGTTATCTATTTATCCGATGAATTTGTCCAAATCACACTGAAGCATCTCTACATCCTCCTCACAGTTCACCCTTCTACTCAGCTTTGTGTCATCTGCAAAGATGAAAGTATTACTCTTAGTTTCTTCACCTAAATCATTAACATGTATTGTGAATAGGGAGTCCAAACACTGATCCCTGTAGTACCCCAGTAGTCACTGGCTGTCAATTAAAAGAAGTTCCTTTTGTTTCTATTATTTGTTTCCTAACTACCAATCAGTTCTCTAGCGATGTCAGTAAATTTTCTGCTACTCTGTGAGTCATAGTTTCATAATCATACAGTAGAGAAGAGGCCCTTTGGCCCATCAAGTCTAAACCAATCCATTTACGCTAATCACACCTTCCAGCAATTAAACCATAGTCTTGAATGTTATGACACTTCAAATGCTCATTCCAACATAGTTTTTAAAGGCTGTGAGGTTTCCTGCTTCTACTGTCCCAGGCATTCCAGATTCCCACCATCTGAGTAAAAAGGTTTTTTTTTCTCAAATCCCTTATAAACTTCTGACTCTTCAACTAAAATTATATTCTTAGTTTATTGCCACTTCAACTGAGTGGAACAGCTGCTTTTTGTCCAGCCTCAATCTTATACACTTCTATACGATGACTCAACCTTCTCCAGTCCAATGAAAAGAAAAATGAGCTAATCCAGCCTCTCTTCCTAGCTAAGATGCTCCAACCCAGTCAACATCCTGGCAAACCTCTTCTACATCCCTTCCAGTGCAATCATTCCCATAATGTTTAACTTTACATACTAACCTCTTATATAGGACCTTGTCCAAAACCTTTTGAAATTCCAAGTGAGCCACATCCTCTGGTTCCCCTTTTTAACTCTACTTACTTGTGTTCTCAAACTTCCATCAGATTTGACAAGCATAATTTCTCTTTTGTAAATCCATGCTGACTCTCTGATCTTGTCATTGTTTTCCAAGTGCTCTGCTATTAAATCTTTAGTATTTTCCCCACTACTGATGTCAGGCTAACCGATCTATAATTCTCTATTCTCTACCACGGAATCAGAATCACTTCAGTGTGGAAACAAGCTATTAGGCCCAACAAGTCCACACTGACCCTCTGAAGAGTGTCCCATCCACACCCATTCCCCTACCATATTACTCCTACATTTTCACCTGAATAATGCTCCTAATTTTCACATCCCTGAACTCTATGGGCAATTTTGTATGGCCAGTTCACCTAACCTGCACATCTTTGGACTGTCGGATGAAACCCACGCAAATAGTCACCAAGGCTGGAATCGAACCTGGGTCCCTGGTGCTGTGAGGCAGCAGTGCTAACCACTGAGCCACCGTGCTGCCTTTTTAAAATGGTGGGATTATATTCGAGCCCCCAATCCATAGAAACCATTCCAGAGTGTTTAGAAAGATGGCCACCAATTAATTCAGTATTTCTTGGTCCACTTCTGGGATGTGGATTATTGGGCCCTGGGGAATTATTGGCCTTTAATCCCATCAATTCCCTGCACGATTTCCTTCCTCTCACTGGACTCCGTGTTACAACATGAGGACAGATAGCCAAAGCAAATCAGCCTCACTATACCTGTATTTGCAACACAGTAAAATTGAATTGTTTGAAACATACAATGTGGTGAAGTTCAGTGAGAAGCCTTAAGTTACCAAAGGATATCTTTTTTAAAAAAAAAAACAAGAATTGAGGGCAAGCTAGCTAGTAATATAAAAGATTGCAAGAATATTTTTAGGTACTTAAAAAGTAAGAGAGAAAGGCAAGAGTGGACATTGGATTGCTGGAAAGTGAGGCTGGATAAGTAGTAATGGGGAACAAAGAAATAGCACAGAACTGATTAGGTAACATGTCTTTTACCATGTAGATGGACACATACACCTGTAGCGTACTAGAACTTCCAGTGGTGAATGCAGTGCCGTCACTCAGGAAAAGGTGCTGGGTAAGGCTGAAAGATGGATAAATCACTTGGGCCAGATAGACTACACCTCAGATACTTGAGAGAGCTCAGGAGACTTTGGAGGTATTGGTGATTTCCGGAATCATTTGAGTTATGGAGGGTCCCAGAGGACTGGAAAATGGCTAAGATCACATCCCCTTTAAAAGGGAAGGAGACAGAAGGCAGGAAACAATAAGCTGGTTAGCCTGACCTGGCTCGTTGGTTAGATTTTAGAGTCCATTATTAAACATGAGATTGTGGAGTACTTGAAAGTGCAGGAAAATAGGGCTGAGTCATGCCTGATGAATCTGTTAGAATTCTTTGAGGTAAAACACAAGTTAGACAAAAGAGAGCCAGCAAATGTGATCTATTTTCTGGATTTCCAGAAGGCCTATGTCAAGGTGCCACTCAGGATGCTAAATAAGATAAGAGCTTAGGTCTTAGGCACTAGTATGGGATTGGCTGACTGGCAGAAGACTGAGAGCGGATAAAGGGTTCTTTTTCAGATTGGCAGTTGCTGACTAGTGGAGTTCCCCAGGAATCATTGTTGGAATCACGACTAATCACGTTTCCCAAATTTGCAGATGACCACAAGATTGATGGGCCCGTGGGGTTGGAAGGTGCTGTCTAAGGATCTTTGGTGAATTTCTGCAGTGCATCTTGTAGATAGTACACACTGCTGCTACTGAGCACCGGTGGTGGAGGGATTAAATGTGCCAGTAGATGTGCCAGTCAAGCGGGTTGCTTTGTCCTGGATAGTGTCAAGCTTCTTGAGTGTTGTTGGAGCTGCACCCATCCAGGCAAATGGGGAGTATTCCATCACAATCCTGACCTGTGCCTTGTAGATGGTGGATAGAGTTTGGGGTGTCAGGAGGTGAGTTACTCGCCATAGTATCCCTGGTCTCTGACCTGCTCTTCTAGCCACTGTTTGTGATGAGCCGGAGATGTGTTGCTGGAAAAGTGCAGCAGGTCAGGCAGCATCCAGGGAACAGGAGAATCGACGTTTCGGGCATAAGCCCTTCTTCAGGAATGTGATGAGTCCAGTTGGGTTTCTGGGCAATGGTAACTCCAAGGATGTTGACAGTGGGGGATTTAGTAATTTTGTAATACCATTGAATGTCAAGGGGCGGTGGTTAGTGTCTTTTATTGGTGATGGGCATGTCTGGCATCTATATGGCGTGAATGTTACTTGCTACTTGTTGGCCCAAGCCTGGATTTTGTTTAGATCTTGTTGCATTTGAGCACTGACTGCTTCAGTATCTGAGGAGTCGAGAATGGTGCTGACACAGCAATCATCGGTGAACATCCCCAGCTCTGATCTTGTGACAAGGGAAGGTGAACTGGCTGAAGATTGAGCCTAGGACACTACCCTGAATGAATCTTTTTTTTTAAATCCTCTGTTGCTAAATCTAAACTGCATCCAGTTCTTTTTTGACCAATTTGTATGCCTCTCGTTCTATCCCAAATTTCTCTTGCTAGCCATGGACTAGTTCCCGTTTGGGCTATGTTTCCTGTTTTATATTTGTTCCACAGGCTCTTTAATGTTTGTCATTGCCTGTCCATAATCATCCCTTTAAGTAACATTCTCCAATTTATCATAACCAGCTCACACTTCAAATGGTTTCCTTTATTTAGATTCAGAATTCTAGTCTCAGAATTAATTACATCACTCTCCACCTTAATGAAGAATTCTGTCATATTATGGTCCCTCTTCGCAAGGGGCCCTTTCTAATTCCCAGTCTTGGATATCCTGTTTGTACTAATCCAGAAATGTATTGATCCAGAAAACCATCCCATACACATTCCAGAAATTGCTCCTCTATGGTATTGATTTAATTTGCCTAATCTGTATGCAGAATAAAGTCATCCATAACTACATCTGTGCCGTTGCTGGTGTATCTAACTTCCTATTTAATATCTTCCCTGGCATTACCACTTAGTTTGGGGGTCTATATATTTGACCCCGGCTGTCATTTTCTGCTCCATGGTCTTACTAAGCTCCACCCATATAGATTCCACTTCACTGGAGCTAATATTTTTCATCACTATTGTGTTAATCAGTGTTATATTAGCAAGCTGTTCCAACTTCTTTTCCACTTGCCTGCCCTTCCTAAAAATTGAATACCCCTGGATTAAGCTCTGCATAAAAACACACCGCTTTAAGGCTTTGCTTTTTCAAATTCTTAGTCTCGCTTGCATTACTTTGCACTGTGGCTCTGCTTTAATCTTGCCCTCGAATTCTCTGCCTGTCACTTATTTTTCATTCTGTTTTTGCCCTTGTTTCACTCTGTTCTGTCTCCCTGGATGGGTTTCCACCATTTTAGTTTAATCCTTTTGCAACTGCACTAGTAAATAAAATAAAGAACTGCCGCTTCTGGACTCTGAAATGAAAACAGAAATTGCTGGCAAAACTGAGCATGTCTAGCAGCATCCTTAGTAAATACTACATGCATGAGTAAATATTCCTTCGGCACATCAGTGCCATTACAGCCTAGTTGCAACACATTCAGCTTTTACTGGTCCCACCTCCTCCACAATTGGTCCCAGTATCCAAAGTGGTATATCTGTTACGTTGAGGAATAGACACATGAGACTCCTGCAATGCCTTGCAAGTCTTCCTACTCTGCATGGTAGTTATCTGTTCCCTCCCTGTCAGTGGAGTTGTAGCCTGTGAACTGACTACCTCTCTGTACATGTCATCCACAATACTCTGAGCCTTGTGGATCCTCCAGTATCTCCAGCTCTAAAATCTGAGCTCCAGGAGCTGCAGTTGGATACATTTTTCTACACACGCTATGCTCTAGGCATTGGAACTGTGCTCGACTTTTCACGTGGAGCAGGAGGACACCACCGCCTTGATCTCTCCTCCTTTTGACTTACCTCTATAAATTGAACCCTGAGATTGCCCTTAAAAAAATCAAAACGTGTGAAGTAATGGGAAACATGCTAAGTAATTTAGTAAAGCGTTGCTTAACAGCTGGGAATTTAAATTTTTCCAGTTCTACCTCATGGTTGTGCTGGGGTTTAAGAAAATGCAAATGCAGGAATTGTCTGGCAGTCAGTGATTGATCTAGTAGAATCTGGGGAGACTGACTTGTAAATATAAAATTCAAACAGTTGGCAAACATCAGAAGAATGAGGAGATTGAATTATTAGATCATATGCACTGATTGTTCTTTATAAAGTGTAGTAAGTAGGTAAAGTCAATTTTCTGTAATAGTATATACAATCTAGAATAAAGGATACTTGGTGATCATGACAGTAGACTTTACCATGGGGTCAGTAGATACCACCTTATATTAATAACTTACATTAAAGAAATAGAGAAATGGAATAAAATGTCCTGAAGTTTTTTTCACAAGAGCATAAGTGCAAAGTGTACTTGTATGAAGTGGAATTAGAGAGTTACTTTGGTATCTGGACTAGTGGTAATAGGAATTGTTAAAATTTCTGTGGATGGAGTCCATATCCTCCCAGATAATGTTTTTATAAAAGTTATAAATTCACCTTTTAATCGCAACACCTGATTGAGGTTAAAGAAATAGAACAGTTGGCAGAAGTAATTCCAGGTATTTTTCCATAGTGTGTGGTTACCAAAGCAATTTCTACAAGTCCATCACTGGAGGTCAGTAATACACAAACTGTCAGTAGCCAAAACTTTCTTTAAGGACGGGAATGATTCAGAAGTGTTTGAAGAGTCTCTGCTATTTGAAACTCAAAGCAGACTCAGATAAATAAGATGATACAGGTGGCTTACACTTGAGCTGAGGCTGAAGTAGTTCTGGAGTGCTATTGTGTTAAAACATAGAAAGTAGGATCAGAAGTAGGCCATTCAGCCCATCAAGCCTGCTTTGCTATTCAATTTGATCATGGCTAATCACTGAACTCGATAGGCTGCTCCTCCTCCTCCCCACATTCTTTGATCTCTTTAACCAAGCGTTATATCCATCTCCTTGAAATCACACAATGTTTTGACCTCGACTACTTTGTGTTCCACAGGCTCACCATTCTCTAGGTGAAGAAATTTCTCCTCATCTTAATGCTAAATTGTTTATTCTGTACCCTTAGATGGTGATCAATGGTTCTGGCCCCTCCCCCATCACAATCGTAAACTTCCTTCCTGAATCTACCCTGACTAGTCCTGTTAGAATTTCATAAGTTTCAGTGAGTGTCTTCTGAACTCCAGGGATTATAATTCTAACAAAGTCAACCTCTCTGACAGAGTTCTAATGAGGAAATGGAGACCTCCTCATCAATCTGTGGACTCTTGGTGAGCCTGACCTCGGTGGTGGGCAAGTTGTTGGAGGGAATCTTGAGGGACAGGATGTACATGTATTTGGAAAGGCAAGGACTGATGTGGGATAATCAAAATGGCTTTGTGCATGGGAAATCATGTTTCTCAAACTTGATTTGAGTTTTTTGAAGAAGTAACAAAGAAGATTGAGGGCAGAGCAGTAGATGTTGGGGTGGCACAGTGGTTAGCACTGCTGCCTCACAGCGCCAGAGACCCAGGTTCAATTCCTGCCTCAGGCGACTGACTGTGTGGAGTTTGCACATTCTCCCCGTGTCTGCGTGGGTTTTCTCCGGGTGCTCTGGTTTCCTCCCACAGTCCAAAGATGTGCAGGTCAGGTGAATTGGCCATGCTAAAATTGCCCGTAGTGTTAGGTAAGGGGTAAAGGTAGGGGTATGGGTGGGTTGCGCTTTGGCGGGTCGGTGTGGACTTGTTGGGCTGAACGGCCTGTTTCCACACTGCAAGTAATCAATCTAATCATGTGATCGGTATGGACTTTCGACAAGGTTCCCCATGGGAGACTGATTAGCAAGGTTAGAATACAGGGAGAACTAGCCATTTGGATACAGAACTGGCTCAATGGTAGAAGACAGAGGGTGGTGGTGGAGGGTTCTTTTTCAGACTGGAGGTTTGTGGAGTGCCACAAGGATCGATGCTAGGCCCTCTCTAATTTTTGTCATTTACATAAATGATTTGGATGCAAGCATAAGAGGTACAGTTAGTAAGATTGCAGATGACACCAAAATTGGGCATGTAGTGGACAGCAAAGAGAGTTACCTCCGATTACAACAGGATCTGGACCAGATGGGCCAATGGGCTGCGACGTGTCAGATGGAGTTTAATTCAGATAAATGCGAGGTGCTGCATTTTGGGAAAGCAAATCTTAGCAGGATTTATACACCTTTAATGGTAAGGTCCTAGGGAGTGCAGGTTCATAGCTCCTTGAAAGTGGAATCGCAGGTAGATAGGATAGTGAAGAAGGCGTTTGGTATGCTTTCCTTTATTGGTCAGTGTATTGAGTACAGGAGTTGGGAGGTAGTGTTTCAGCTGTACAGGACATTGGTTAGGTCACTGTTGGAATATTGTGTGTAATTCTGGTCACCTTCCTATTGGAAAGATGTTGTGAAACTTGAAAGGGTTCAGAAAAGATTTACAAGAACGTTGCCAGGGTTGGAGGATCTGAGCTTCAGGGAGAGGCTGAATAGGCTTGGGGTTGTTTTCCCTGGAACGTCAGAGGCTGAGGGGTGACCTTTATAGAAGTTTACAAAATTGTGGGCATGGATAGGATAAATAGACAAAGTCTTTTCGCTAGGGTAAGGGAGTCCAGAACTAGAGGGCATAGGTTTAGGGTGAGGGGAAAGATATAAAAGAGATAAAAGTTATAAAAGAAAAGATATAAACGTTGCCTTAAGGGGCAACTTTTTCACGCAGAGGGTGGTACATGTATGGAATGAGCTGCCAGAGGATGTGGTGGAGGCTGGTACAATTGTAACATTTAAGAGGCATTTGGATGGGTATATGAACAGGAAGGGTTTGGAGGGATATGAGCCGGCTGCTGCCACGTGGGACTAGATTGGGTTGGAATGTCCGGTCGGCATGGACAGGTTGGACCGCAGGGTCTGTTTCCATGCTGTACATCTCTATGACTCTAAATACTAGTAACACCCAGATATCAGAAGGAGATATTAAAAGCAGCTGCTGAAATTCCTGTGGCAGGACATGGAGGCATTCAGGAAGCTTGAATGTTGAACAGGTAAGTCACCTGTTCAAGTCTTCAAATGATGTAAAGCAGTTCTGTAAAACAACAAAAACATTAGTGAGAAAACCTGAAAATGTGATCAAACCAGCACCTTTAAGCACTGCCAATCTAGGCAGTCTGTGGAGTTTGTACATTCTTGCGTGTTTGCACGTTTCCTCTGGGTGCTCCGGTTTCCTCCCACAGTCCAAAGATGTGCAGGTTAATTGGATTGTTCATAGTTTCCATGGATGTGCAGGCTAGTTGTATTAGCCATGGTAAATGCAGGGTAACAAGGACAAGATGGGGCAGTGGGTCTGGATGGAATGCCCTTTTGGAGGGTCAGTGTAAGGTCAGTGGGCCAAATGGCCTGCTTCCGCACTAAGGATTCTATGAAAAGCAGTAAGTGATAGGCGTCACGAAGTGATCCCACAACCAACGGTTTGAGGAAAGGCAGTTAGGAAGGTTTGTGGAGTGACTTGTCAGATAGATACTCCTGGTGGCAAGATTGAGTCAGATATCACATAATTATATTCTGGAAATATCATCCTCGGTGGGAAGATAAATTGAAGGTGTATGTCAGGTGGAAAGATGACTGGGATAGCAAGATTGAGATAGTAGGTGAGGTGAACAGTTTACAAAACTGCCTTCTCCAATTTGACTAGCAATGAATAAATCTTTCCGGGACTTACTGAAGATCGCTACATCATCTAAATATACTGCACAGTTTGTTAACCCAGCCACAACTCTGTTCATGAGTCTTTGGAATGTGTTGGGCGTGGTCTTCATTCCAAAGGGCATTACTTTAAACTGATATAGTCCATTTGGGGTTACAAATGCAGAAATTTATTTCGCCAATTCGAATAAAGGTACCTCCCAGTAACCACGGATTAAGTCCAACTTTCTCAATCCAGTTCTCCAATCTAGGAATTGGATATGAGTCTGATTTTGTAACAGTGTTGACCTTCTGATAATCCACGCAGAATCGTTGAGTCCCATTCGGTTTGGGAACTAAGACGATCGGCGAACTCCACTCGCTCTGGCTTGGTTTGATGATATTCTGTTTGAGCATGGCCTCCACTTCCATCTGGACCTGTCTGGCTTTGAAAGGATTACGCCGATAACGGTGTTGTTTTATCGGAGCAGTATTTCCTATATCTACTTCATGTACAATAGTATTAGTCCTCCCCATCTGATTGTTACATATGCCCTTGTACTGCAGCAACAAATCTTTCAACTCTGTTCTGTGCTCCTGAGGCAGATAGCTTAGTAAGCTATCTCACACCTGAAGGACTTCTTCATTTTTTTTAACCTATTATGAGGCACCTCAAAATTTAAATCAGGCCAGTAACTAACACTTGTTTCTTCAGTTCTTTCTCTCTAGTATAATACGGTTTCAGCACATTTGTATGACATAGCCGATACCTTTTTTTCCCATCTGGCATCTTTACTAAATAGTTCACCTGACTCAACTTTTTCTCAATTTGATAGGCACCACTAAACCTGGCTTTGAAGAGATCTCCTATCATTGGTAACAGTACTAACACGTTATCCCTTTGGGAGAACGTCCGAGTCTGAGTTTTTATCTGCCACCTGCTTCATTCTACACTCACCTACTCAATTTAGTCTCTCCCTCACCTCCAATACATAATCTAAGTGTGAGATCTCCAACTTTGGGCCTGTCAATTTTTCTTTACTTAATTTCAAAGGGCCTCTCACTTCATGACCGAATATTAATTCAAAGGGAGTAAACTGAGTAGATACGAATGGAATACCTTTATCCCAATCGTTTGGGTAATCCTGACAGTATGCTCTCAACATGGTCTTCAAGGTCTGATGCCACCTTTCTAAAGCTCCCTGGGATTCAGGATGATACATACTGGATTTAAAGTGCTGTATACCTAACCTCCTTAAACAGCCGAGCAGTAACATCTGACCCTTGTTTCGACTGAATGTCTCTGGGTAGCCCATACTATATGAAGAAAGCTATTAACTCCTCCAGTACCCTTTTCGCCTTAATACTCCCCAATGGAATTGCTTTCAGAAATCTGGTAGACACATCCAATATGGTTAACAAGTATTGGTTCCCACTTTTAGTTCTCGGGAGGGGACCTACACAATCAATTATAACCCGCATGAAGGGTTCTTCAAGTGCAGGAATTGGCAGCAAAGGAGCTGGTTTTATTACCACCTGTGGCTTATCTACCATTTGGCATGTATGACATGTATAGCAAAAGTTAACCACATCCTTGTGCATTCCAGGCCAATAAAATGTTCTTGTACCTTAGACTGAGCCTTTCATACCCCTAGATGACCTCCAAATAGTTCATGTGCTATCTGTAACACTTCCTTTCTGTATGCTACCGACCACACAACCCGGTGCACTTCGGCCATCTCTCCTCAGTATTAACCTGCTGTGGTCTCCATTTATGTTTGCAGATTCTATCTTTCAAATAATAACCCTCTGGAATATTCTCTGCCTCCTTTTCAGAGTACGCATCCACACATATATCTTTTATCACCTTGTCTTGCTGTTGCAAATCTCTTAGCCTTTCAGGAGTAAAGACTTCTGTCTGACCCTCTGCCTGTTCAGGTTTTTCCTGGAACATTATGTCAAATGGGGTATCTGCTAACTGAACCTCACCTCCTTTATCTTTCACTTTACTTCGCACTTCATGCTGAGAGTTATTATAATGGGATCTGATTTCCACACAGTCTGGGAAAATACCAGGATATTTCTCCTCAGTTTCTTGGTTTTCTTTGGGCTTCTCCACAACAAGGGGTGTGAGTCCCACCTTGGATCCCGCTAAATCATTCCCAAGAACAATTGAATTCCTGGAACTGACACTCTGCCAATCACTCCCATTGTAACTTCCACAGTCTTAAGTTGGCACTCCAAACTGATCTTACATAGGAGAATACTAAATATCTTTGAGGAGAAAGTGAGGTCTGCAGATGCTGGAGATCAGACCAGCACTGTGTCTTTGTGTCCCACTTTACTACAGTGGAAACACCTGAGGCCTTTCACCTCAGGGCTTCTGCCCGAAACGTCGATTCTCCTGTTCCCTGGATGCTGCCTGACCACCTGCGCTTTTCCAGCAACACATTTTCAATACTAAATATCTGTCCATCTATCCCACAAATGATCACACTCTCAGGTAACAGATCAGAAAGAGTGCATATTCACTCATCCCTTATTATCAGGGACTGGTTAGATTCTGTATCTCTCAACATTATAACTTCTTGTCCTTCTCCCCCTGTTCTTTCTGAGTAAACTTTGTGGGCGGCATGGTGGCACTGCCTCACAGCGCCTGAGACCCGGGTTCAATTCCCGCCTCAGGCGACTGACTGTGTGGAGTTTGCACATTCTCCCCGTGTCTGCGTGGGTTTCCTCCGGGTGCTCTGGTTTCCTCCCACAGTCCAAAGATGTGCAGGTCAGGTGAATTGGCCATGCTAAATTGCCCGTAGTGTTAGGTAAGGGGTAAATGTAGGGGTATGGGTTGGTTGCGCTTCAGCGGGTCGGTGTGGACTTGTTGGGCCGAAGGGCCTGTTTCCACGCTGTAATGTAATCTAATCTAATCAGACAGGCAAATTCTTTGTAGAGATCAGATACTAACCCCATACCCAGCCCCTGCCTTGGCTGTGCACTCTCTGCAGCTCCTCAGCTCTTGGGATCTCCTTTATTACCTCCAGCAATGCCACTGGCTTAGCTGCTTCTTCCACATCTTTTCCCACAGTGCTTCTCTTTAACGACCAGCACTGTGTCTTTGTGTCCCACTTTACTACAGTGGAAACACTTGAGGCCTTTCACCTCCTTTCCACCCTGTTGGGCTTCTTTTTTTATCCTGTGGTAAAATTTTACCAGTGCTTTCTACTCTTGGTTTAGTAGTATAGGATCCCTCCTCCCAACTTCTATCCCTTGCAGGACAAAATTCTGGTTGGAAGCTTGTCCTATGCATCAGCATGTACTCATCTACTAATTCTGCTTTTCTTCTCACTTTCTGAACTTTCTGTTCCTCCAAGTGAATTCTTACCATCTCTGGAAGTGAGTTTTTAAACCCCTCCAGCAGAATAATCTGTTAGAACCTCAAATGTCCTGTCTATTTTCAAAGCACGCATCCATCGATCAAAATGACTATGCTTAATTCTTTCGAACTCAACATAAGTTTGACCTGGTTCCATCTTTGTGTTTCTGAATCACTGTCTGTATGCTTCTAGTACCAATTCATAAGCACTTAATAAGCCTGTTTAACCTCTTCATAATCTCTTGATACCTCATCTGATAACGCAGCAAATACCTCACTAGCTCTGCCTTCCAATTTAGTCTGAACTAGCATTACCCATAAAACCTCGGACTACTCCATCTGCCTCGCCAATTTTTTGAATAAAATAAAAAAAGGCTTCAACATCTTTCTCATCAAAATGTGGCAGAGTTTTGACATAGAGATCACTACTTTCTCTTTTAATCTCCATCCTGTTAACTTGAAGTCGCAACGTCTCAAGTTCAAATTCTCTCTCTTTCTCTCTTTTTTCTCTCTTTTTTCTCTCTCTCCCTTTCTTCTCCCTCTCCTTCTCTCTCCCCTTTTTCTCTCTCTCTCTCCCCTTTCTCTCTCTCTCTCCCCTTTCTCTCTCTCTCCCCCCTTTCTCTCTCTCTCTCCCCCCTTTCTCTCTCTCTCCCCCCTTTCTCTCTCTCTCCCCCCTTTCTCTCTCTCTCCCCCCTTTCTCTCTCTCTCTCCCCCCTTTCTCTCTCTCTCTCCCCCCTTTCTCTCTCTCTCTCCCCCCTTTCTCTCTCTCTCTCCCCCCTTTCTCTCTCTCTCTCCCCCCTTTTTCTCTCTCTCCCCCCCTTTTTCTCTCTCCCCCCCTTTTTCTCTCTCCCCCCCTTTTTCTCTCTCTCCCCCCCTTTTTCTCTCTCTCCCCCCCCCCCTCTTCTTCCCCCCCCTCTCTTCTTCCCCCCCCCTCTCTTCTTCCCCCCCCTCTCTCTTCTTCCCCCCCCTCTCTCTTCTTCCCCCCCCTCTCTCTTCTTCCCCCCCCCCTCTCTTCTTCCCCCCCCTCTCTCTTCTTCCCCCCCCTCTCTCTTCTTCCCCCCCCTCTCTCTTCTTCCCCCCCTCTCTCTTCTTCCCCCCCCTCTCTCTTCTTCCCCCCCTCTCTCTTCTTCCCCCCCTCTCTCTTCTTCCCCCCCTCTCTCTTCTTCCCCCCCTCTCTCTTCTTCCCCCCCTCTCTCTTCTTCCCCCCCTCTCTCTTCTTCCCCCCCTCTCTCTTCTTCCCCCCCTCTCTCTTCTTCCCCCCCCTCTCTCTTCTTCCCCCCCCTCTCTCTTCTTCCCCCCCCTCTCTCTTCTTCCCCCCCCTCTCTCTTCTTCCCCCCCCTCTCTCTTCTTCCCCCCCCTCTCTCTTCTTCCCCCCCCTCTCTCTTCTTCCCCCCCCTCTCTCTTCTTCCCCCCCCTCTCTCTTCTTCCCCCCCCTCTCTCTTCTTCCCCCCCCTCTCTCTTCTTCCCCCCCCTCTCTTCTTCCCCCCCCTCTCTCTTCTTCCCCCCCCTCTCTCTTCTTCCCCCCCCTCTCTCTTCTTCCCCCCCCTCTCTCTTCTTCCCCCCCCTCTCTCTTCTTCCCCCCCCTCTCTCTTCTTCCCCCCCCTCTCTCTTCTTCCCCCCCCTCTCTCTTCTTCCCCCCCTCTCTCTTCTTCCCCCCCTCTCTCTTCTTCCCCCCCCTCTCTCTTCTTCCCCCCCTCTCTCTCTTCTTCCCCCCCTCTCTCTCTTCTTCCCCCCCCCTCTCTCTTCTTCCCCCCCCCTCTCTCTTCTTCCCCCCCCCTCTCTCTTCTTCCCCCCCCCTCTCTCTTCTTCCCCCCCCCTCTCTCTTCTTCCCCCCCCTCTCTCTTCTTCCCCCCCCTCTCTTCTTCCCCCCCCTCTCTCCTCTTCCCCCCCTCTCTCTTCTTCCCCCCCCTCTCTCTTCCTCTCTCTCTCTTCCCCCCCCTCTCTTCCTCTCTCTCTCTTCCCCCCCCTCTCTTCCTCTCTCTCTCTTCCCCCCCCTCTCTTCCTCTCTCTCTCTTCCCCCCCTCTCTTCCTCTCTCTCTCTTCCCCCCCCCTCTCTTCCTCTCTCTCTCTTCCCCCCCCCTCTCTTCCTCTCTCTCTCTTCCCCCCCCCCTCTCTTCCTCTCTCTCTCTTCCCCCCCCTCTCTCTGTCTCTGTCTCTCTCTCTCTCTCCCCCCCCCTGTCTCTGTCTCTGTCTCTCTCTCTCTCTCCCCCCCCCCTCTCTCTGTCTCTCTCCCCCTCTCTCTCTCCTCCCCCTCTCTCTGTCTCTGTCTCTCTCTCTCCCCCCCCCCCTCTCTCTGTCTCTCTCTCTCTCTCCTCCCCCTCTCTCTGTCTCTCTCTCTCTCTCCTCCCCCTCTCTCTGTCTCTCTCTCTCTCTCTCCTCCCCCTCTCTCTGTCTCTCTCTCTCTCCTCCCCCTCTCTCTGTCTCTCTCTCTCTCCTCCCCCTCTCTCTGTCTCTCTCTCTCTCTCCTCCCCCTCTCTCTGCCTGTTTAACCTCTTCGTAATCTCTCTTCTTCTCCCCCCCTCTCTCCTCTTCCCCCCCTCTCTCTTCTTCCCCCCCCTCTCTCTTCCTCTCTCTCTCTTCCCCCCCCCTCTCTTCCTCTCTCTCTCTTCCCCCCCCTCTCTTCCTCTCTCTCTCTTCCCCCCCCTCTCTTCCTCTCTCTCTCTTCCCCCCCTCTCTTCCTCTCTCTCTCTTCCCCCCCCCTCTCTTCCTCTCTCTCTCTTCCCCCCCCCTCTCTTCCTCTCTCTCTCTTCCCCCCCCCTCTCTTCCTCTCTCTCTCTTCCCCCCCCTCTCTCTGTCTCTGTCTCTCTCTCTCTCTCTCCCCCCCCCTGTCTCTGTCTCTGTCTCTCTCTCTCTCTCCCCCCCCCTCTCTCTGTCTCTCTCCCCCTCTCTCTCTCCTCCCCCTCTCTCTGTCTCTGTCTCTCTCTCTCTCCCCCCCCTCTCTCTGTCTCTCTCTCTCTCTCCTCCCCCTCTCTCTGTCTCTCTCTCTCTCTCTCCTCCCCCTCTCTCTGTCTCTCTCTCTCTCTCTCCTCCCCCTCTCTCTGTCTCTCTCTCTCTCTCTCCTCCCCCTCTCTCTGTCTCTCTCTCTCTCCTCCCCCTCTCTCTGTCTCTCTCTCTCTCCTCCCCCTCTCTCTGTCTCTCTCTCTCTCTCTCCTCCCCCTCTCTCTGTCTCTCTCTCTCTCTCTCCCCCCCCTCTCTCTGTCTCTGTCTCTCTCTCTCCCCCCCCCCCCCGTCTCTGTCTCTCTCTCTCTTCCCCCCCCCCTGTCTCTGTGTCTCTCTCTCTCCTCCCCCCCCCCCTCTCTGTCTCTGTCTCTCTCCTCAGCCAAGAATCTTTTTTCTCTCTCAAGTTGTTTTTCTACCTCTCCTGCACTTGTCTGTTTCTCTGACACACCTAAGTGTTTGAGTAATTCCCTTACAATTTCAGCTTTACTTTTGTCCTTGATTAAACCCAAATCTAACTTATTTGCTAATTCTTAAAGTATGGCCTTTTTCTTTCCTTCTAAACTTTCTTGGCAAATTTGAGAATCTTCGGCAATCATAAGAGCCGTTTCTCTCTCTTCTGCTTTAATCAACCACAAGTCAACAAAATTAAACAAATTGTCTCATCTGTGTTTTAATTAAAGATTTAGGACACTGTAAGTGTTTATATCTAATGGAATTTTTTGTATCCCCCCAAATCTATTCAACTGTCTATATCAGCTCAAATCACGGATCCGAGCCCCTAAACACAGGGTAAACCCTCCTGCTAAATTTAAAACCAGCAACACAGAAAAGATTTATCCCGTGCAGTAATCTGTAAACATTCGAGTGGCCAAGAACTATTAAAAGTAAAAATTAACAACTTTATTTCTTAATGTATAACAGAGAATAATTGACTAACCACTATTTACAATTTCTTCTTTTACTTTCCCTTCTCTAATACTCGTCCCTTACGAGCTGAATGGCACAGTGGCTCAGTGGTTATCTGCGTGGGTCTCCCTCTGGGTGCTCTGGTTTCCTCCCACAATCCAAAGATGTGCAAGTCAGGTGAATTGGCCATGCTAAATTGTCCATAGTGTTAGGTGCATTAGTTAGGGGAATGGGTCTGTGTGGGTTACACTTTGGAGGGTTGGTGTGGACTTGTTGGGCTGAAAGGTCTGTTTCTATACTGCAGAGAATCTAAAACTCCCAATTAAGATTTACAAAACCAGACAGCTTTTGTTCTTCTATTCAGATCTTCCTGTGTCTTCTATTCTTCTTCTTAGGAATCTCTGCGTCACAGATTACTGATCAATACTGGGACAGATGTATTTAGAAGCAGGGCAAAGGGATGATCTAGTAAAGTTGCTTAAGAAATTCAAGAAAATCATGATAAATATACCAGGATATACCATACTGTGGTTATTGGGGAATCAGTACTGATTTTTTTTTTTAAAAATCCTCTGGTTAAGCCGATAGTCAAGCTAAGGTGAAAACAAAATTCAATATATACTACAAAATCTCCCAATGGACCCTCTTTTATGGCGCAGTGATAATGTACCTACCCCTGACTGAGATGCTCAGGTTCAATCCACTCTGTTGTGATGTAAGAAAGAACATCTCTGAACATGTTGATTAGAAAAATAGGCTAAATTGGGTGTTCTTGTGGCACAGAGATAGTGCCCTACCCTTGGACTGGGAGGACTGGCGTTCAAGTCACACCTGCTCTAGAGGAGTGTAATATCTGCCAAGGTTGGTTAGAAAAATAGGTTTAAAAAAAATTACAAAGTGTCCTAATGGATACACTCGTGGTACAATGTATTGTTTCTAACCCTGGACCGGGTTCCAGTCTCACTTGTTCCAGAGGTGTGTAATAACATCTCTGAGCAGGTTGATAGGAAGTTGTGTGTACTTTCCAAAGGGGTCTTGAGATGTAGTAGTGTCCTGAATCAGGAGGTCTGTGTTCAACTCCACCTGATGCAGACGTGTATAAGTACATCTCTGAGCAAGGTTAGTTAGAAATAGCTAGAACATCTCCTAACTTGAACCTAGTTGTTGGAGCTCGCTGGTGTTATTAGTTCCTAAACTAGAGGGACCAAGTAGATTCTGCATTGATTGCAGTAATAATACTAATTCATACCGAATTCCTCAGTTAGGAGGTATTGATAGGGTTGGTATTACTTCACTTCTTTCTAAGAATAATCTATTGAAGAGGCACTAATAAGTGCCATTAACATCAAAAGCTAAAGAGATATCAGCCTTTGTTGCACCAAGTGGGTGGTATCAATATCTGGTGATGCCATTTAGGTTTTTCAAAAAAAAACAGTTACATTCCAAAGATATAGGCACCTTAGCTCAATTTATTTTCTGTGTAGTTCATTTAGAGAATATCATAATTTGCAGGAACACCTGAGAAGCAAAATAGAAGACCTGCTTAAGCAACTACAGTTTTCTGGCTTAGTAGCAAATCTTGCCAAGAGTCATTTTGCTAAAACAAGGGGAATTTCTCAGACATGCCTTGGGGCAAGGGAAGTAATGACCAAGAACAATTAAAGTGGAAGGCTTTGAAAGAATTCCCTGTTCCTAAACCAAATAGGAAATCATGAGATTTCTAAGAATGCATGGGTGTTGTATGCATCGGAACTGTTTCCCTAATTTCAGCGCAGTAGCTGTCACTTTAACAGATTTGTTCTGAAAACAGAGCTGGTACGTTCAAGCATAATGCCAAGTAGCCTTTGAAAAGTTGAAGGCAATCCTAATAAATTAACCATTTTTGTCTGTCACTGACTTGATGAAGTATTTTAAAATGTAATTGATGCGAGTGACTTTGGAGTACATGCAGTCTCATTGCAAGCAATGAATTAAAAATAGAAAAACCATCAGGATACTTTTGGAACAAATTAAACCAGTATCAGAATAAATGCTGTCCAGTGGAAAAGAAGATTTTGGGATTAGTTTTGGCTAGTGAGCATTTTGAAGGGGAAGGTGATGTACGGCTTCTTATCAGCGCTTTTTTTCTTGTTGTTGATCTTTCATTGCTTAACTGTTAATCCAAGAATCCAAGGTAATGTTTTGGGGACAGTTTTAAATCATGTCAATAAAAAAAAAATCTGGAAGAGCCTAATGAAGTGAAACCATTGCTGAAACAAACTACAAAATATTTTTAAATAAAAATGCAAATAAATGCAAGATTGCATGGTTGAATCAATAATCCCATTGTAACAATGTAAAAATTGTTCACATTTCCAGGATAAATAATGTAATAGCAGGTGCATTATCAAGAAGGTGATAGTATGGATATAGTTTAAGGATTTGAGAAGAATATTTCAAGAAGTTGCTTAAATGCTTTACAAGGTTTGGATGATGGTGTTAAGTTGAAGCACCTTTAAAACAACACTTCATTTCCTTTTAAACGTGGGAGCTTGTTTTTCTGTCTCTTTGGCCTATTAAATCTTGTGAATTTGTGGGTGTAAACTGAAATGGAAGTTCAACTGCAATACTGTACCCAGGGATGGCTTTTACAACTTGAAAATCAAGTGCTGCGTATTGTTGAGCTGTGTGATACAATATTTTTATTAAAAAAATGGCAAATGTGAAGTTGAACAGCAAGCATCTTTCATAGAACATAGATCATAGAAGAATACAGCGCAGTACAGACCCTTCGGCCCTCGATGTTGCGCCGATCCAAGCCCACCTAACCTACACTAGCCCACTATCCTCCATATGCCTATCCAATGCCCGCTTAAATGCCCATAATGAGGGAGAGTCCACCACTGCTACTGGCAGGGCATTCCATGATCTCACAACATTCCTTTTTTTTAAATGTATAAGAATGTATAAAACTCTTGATTATACAGAACTGAGCCCCCTCCACTGTTTAAGGCTGAGTTCCAAGGATATGATGTATGATGTAAAATGTATATGGGGTCAAAGTTTGTGCGAAGATTTGTAGCTCGGGTGCTCGTTGTTGTGGTTCTGTTCGCCGAGCTGGAAGTTTTTGTTGCAAATGTTTCGTCCCCTGGCTAGGCGACATCATCAGTGCTTGGGAGCCTCCTGCGAAGCGCTTCTTTGATGTTTCCTCCGGTGTTTATAGTGGTCTGTCCCTGCTGTTTCCGGTTGTCAGTTTCAGCTGTCCGCTGTAGTGGTTGGTATATTGGGTCCAGGTCGATGTGTTTGTTGATGGAGTTTGTGGCTGAATGTGTATATGGGGTAAATGGGTATGATCTAATTACTATTACAGATATGTGGTTCTAAAGTGACTAAGAATTGAATATTCAAAGGTATTCATCATTTAGAAAGGACAAGAGAGAAAAAAATACTACTACATATCCTTTTTCTAAGGAATTAGATCAGTGCATTTGTGAAAGAGGAACTTAGATTGATTCTACAACTTGATCTTTCAATTTAAGTAGAGCTAAGAGTCAGCAAGGGAGAACAAGCATTGGTTGAAGTTGTTCCCAGTAATGATAATGGAGGGCGTGATCTAAATTGGGAAATTCAAGGTATATGTATCGTGTGGTGTAGTAATGATATGTAACTGGAAGTTTCATATTAGTAAACCTAACTGCCGAATGATGACCGATGAATCCCTAGAGTGTGTATGAGATGGGTTATGCAGCAGTACATTGAACAACCAACTCTGGTTTGGGCTATTTTTGATTTAATTTTTTAAAAATGTGGGCATTGCTGGCTGGGTTTGTATACATGGATGCAATAGTTGAAGCCTGATCAAGGTTTTATAAGTATTTAGTATAACATCCCTGATTTTGTACACAGTATTTCTATGTGTGAAGTATTACACTCCATATACATTAAGATCATCTCAGCATGTCTTGCTTCTTTCACAGAAACCTCCAGATCTGTGTGTATTCTTTAGTATAGGGCTGTTGCCTCTCCCTATGTCTGGAAAGACTATCTCTGACAGGGAGAACTGCACTACAGTGTTAGCCTAGACTGTGTTCAAGTCCGTGGAATAGGATGTGAACCTTCTCTTTGAGGTGAGGATTCGTATCACGGATTCAGGGCTGACCCCTTAACATATAACCCTTCTTTGCTCTCACATATGATCTGATTATCTCACATTCCTGCCTACCCTGATAACTTTTCACACACATACCAAGAGTCCATATATCTGTCCATATTCCTGAAGAAGGGCTTATGCCCAAAACGTCGATTCTCCTGTTCCTTGGATGCTGCCTGACCTGCTGCGCTTTTCCAGCAACACATTTTCAGCTCTGATCTCCAGCATTTGCAGCCCTCACTTTCTCCTCCATATATCTGTGCCTTATAAATATTCCAAGCTCTAAATCTAACACCTTTTTGGGGAGGAGAACCACCTGAACAGAGAATAATCTCTCCAATGGATGTCTCCAATGGGTAATGCGTGACTTTTTAACAGTGACCCCTGAATTCTCAATTCTCCCACAATAAGGAACATTCTCTCTGCTTCCACCCTGTCAAGATCTCTCAATCAAGTTGCCACTTATTTGTTTCATCTCCAGCAAGTATTAGCTTAGTCTCTCCAACCTTTCCTCATAAGACAATCTGTTCTCTCTAGGTAATTGACTAGCAAACCCTCTGAATTGCACCCAATGCATTTACACACAAGAAGATGAACACTGCATACATTACTCCCTTGCATTCAATTCTCTTCACAATAAAACATAGCATTTCATTAGCTTTCCTGATTACTTGCTATACCTGCATGCTAATGATGTTATGGAGCAAGCTAGACCCCCTCAAAACATTTCATGAGCGGAACACAGACAATAACTTTTCCAGTTGTTTTAGAACATAGAAGAAGAATACAGCGCAGTACAGGCCCTTTGGCCCTCGATGTTGCGCCGATCAAGCCCACCTAACCTACACTAGCCCACTATCCTCCATATACCTATCCTCCTTAAATGCCCATAATGAGGGAGAGTCCACCACTGCTACTGGCAGGGCATTCCATGAACTCACGACTCGCTGAGTAAAGAACCTACCCCTAACATCTGTCCTATACCTACCACCCCTTAATTTAAAGCTATGCCCCCTTGTAATAGCTGACTCCATACGTGGAAAAAGATTCTCACTGTCGACCCTATCTAAACCCCTAATCATCTTGTACACCTCTATCAAGTCACCCCTAAACCTTCTTTTCTCCAATGAAAACAACCCCAAGTGCCTCAGCCTTTCCTCATACGATCTTCCTTTTAAGCAGGTATAACGTGGATATTCTAGGAATTATGCAGCTGACCCAACCACTGAGTTTTAAACAAAAGAATTTATTTACAGACTACTGAATGAAACATTCCAAAAGAGAAGCGCTCTGAGAATAACTTATCTGAAAACCCAGTCGACTATATGATGCTGTTCCAAATTTTGCAATACCCAGAAACACACCCTTGGCAAAAGAAGGTAAAAATCAAATAGTTTCTGAAAGGAATGATGTCAGCGAACGAGTGAGAGGATCAGCATAGAATTGCTTTTTTTGTCTTTAGTAGCTTCTCTGGATAGAAAGTGAGGACTGCAGATGCTGGAGATTAGAGCTGAAAATGTGTTATTGGAAAAGCGCAGCAGGTCAGGCAGCATCCAAGGAGCAGGAGAATCGACGTTTCGGGCATAATCCCTTCTTCAGGAATGAAGAAAGTGTGTCCAGCAGGCTAAGATAAAAGGTAGGGAGGAGGGACTTGGGGGAGGGGTGTTGGAAATGCAATAGGTGGAAGGAGATTAAGGTGAGGGTGATAGGCTGGAGTGGGGATGGGGGCGGAGAGGTCAGGAAGAAGATTGCAGGTTAGGAAGGCGGTGCTGAGTTTGAGGGATTTGACTGAGACAAGGTGGGGGGAGGGGAAATGAGGAAACTGGAGAAATCTGAATTCATCCCTTGTCGTTGGAGGGTTCCTAGGCGGAAGATGAGGCGCTCTTCCTCCAACCGTCGTGTTGCTATGGTCTGGTGATGGAGGAGTCCAAGGACCTGCATGTCCTTGGTGGAGTGGGAGGAGGCGTTGAAGTGTTGAGCCACGGGGTGGTTGGGTTGGTTGGTCCGGGTGTCCCAGAGGTGTTCTCTGAAACATTCCGCAAGTAGGCGGCCTGTCTCCCCAATATAGAGGAGGTCACATCGGGTGCAGCGGATGCAATAGTAGATATATTTCCAGACACATCAAAACCTCTGCCTTTAACGGTCCCTCTGGAAAAAAAACTAGGGACAGAATAACCTTGCTTAAAAAAATCCATCAATATCTAAAGATGGCTTCATTTTATAACCCCTTCCTCTTAAATTGTTGGTACACTACAACACCGGTATACAAGAATAACAAAAAGATGGGATACTGGGCTAATGGTCGGATACTTGGTAGTGTGGATGAGCAGAGGGATCTTGGTGTCCATGTACACAGATCTCTGAAAGTTGCCACCCAGGTAAATAGTGCGGTGAGGAAGGCATATGGCGTACTGGCTTTTATTGGTAGAGGAATTGAGTTCCGGAGTCCTGAGGTCATGATGCAGCTGTATAAGACTCTGGTACGGCCGCATCTGGAATATTGTGTGCAGTTTTGGTCGCCATACTATAGGAAGGATGTGGAGGCATTGGAACGGGTGCAGAGGAGGTTTACCAGGATGTTGCCTGGTATGGAAGGAAAATCGTATGAGGAAAGACTGAGGCACTTGGGGCTGTTTTCACTAGAGAAAAGAAGGTTTAGGGGTGACTTGATTGAGGTGTACAAGATGATTAGGGGGTTAGATAGGGTCGACAGTATGAACCTTTTCCCGCGTATTGAGTCGGGTATTACAAGGGGGCATAGCTTTAAATTAAGGGGGGGTAGATATAGGACTGATGTTAGGGGTAGGTTCTTCACTCAGCGAGTCGTTAGTTCATGGAATGCCCTGCCAGTAACAGTGGTGGACTCTCCCTCTTTATGGGCATTTAAGAGGGCATTGGATAGGTATATGGAGGATAGTGGGTTAGTGTAGTTTCGGTGGGCTTGGATCGGCGCAACATCGAGGGCCCAAGGGCCTGTACTGCGCTGTATTCTTCTATGTTCTATGTTCTATGTTCTATTACATTGACTATAAATATGCGCTATTACATTCTGTTTCTGTTTTTACTCTTGCCACCGAATGCCTCAGTTTCTTATCCAAGGCTCGACACTGCATCAGCAATTATGTTTTCTCGTCCTGCCACGTGTACAATTTTCAAATTGGCTGGAACAACAAGCTCCATCTAAACAGTCTGGAATTTTTGTCCTTAAACTTCTCCATAAACTTCAATGAGTTTGATCAGTGTATATGACTGTCATATGTTACTCGTAACGTAAACATTGAAATGTTGTAATGCCAGCACCGACCTCAAAGTCTCTTTCTCACCTGTTGAATATATCTGATGACTGTTCAAATTCCTGATAGATCTTGCTATCTTCTCATTCTCTTCCTGTAAGAGCATAGCACTGACATCCAAATCACTCTGATCGATGACTGCCTTGAATGGTTTTGTGTAATTAGATGTGGCTAACACTGGGGCAGTGGTTAACACAGCTTTCTGGCTGTCAAATACCTTCTGGACAGTCTGCTGTCCATTTGATTCAGTGGATTTCAGTGAGTGGAGCAGCCACCCTGCTAAAATTTGGAACAAATTTCCAATAAGACCCACTCGATCCCAGGAGTCATGCACTTTTTGTTGATGGCATTCAGTGAGGCCATTTGCCCATGTCCAATAATGTGGCCCAAGAAGGTGACTTGGGCCTTGGTAAATTCACTTTTAGCCAGGCTTATCACCAAGTGTGCCCCTCAAGGTCGATCAAACAATTTCATTAAAGGATGCAAATGTTCTTCCCACGTATGCCTAACAATCTAGGTCATCAAGATAAACCAGACAATTAGATAATCTGGAAATGACCTTATTGCTTAGTCTTTGGAATGTGGCTGGCATGTTTTTCATAACAAATGACATGACTTTAAATAATAGTCAATTCTGAGAAAGTCCAACTTAGAAATATAAGTTGCCTGTCCCACCTTTTCCGCAATCTTCCAAACGTGGAATCGGCATTGGTCTTTATAACTGCATTGACCTTGCAATAGTCCACACATAACGTCTAGTGTCTAACACCTGTCCTCTTCCTCTCGCCAGAAAAAAAGACTGTGAGGGGTTGCTAAGGTAATGGCTTTTTTTTTTTAACTTCTTGGCAATTTTGTGCAGAGGGGATGGAAGCTAGGGCAGTTGCATGTTCCTCTTGCAGGATGTGGGATGTAAGGGTTACCACTAATATCCCTGCTGACTTCACCTGTGAGAAATGCACTCAACTCCAGCTCCTCACAGACAGCATTAGGGAACTGGAGCTGGATGAACTTCGGATCATTTGGGAGGCTGAAGAGGTTATAGAATAGAGCTATAGCAAGGTAGTCACATTGAGTTACAGGATAAAGGTAGCTGGGTGACTCCCATGAGAGGGAAAGGGAGTTAGTGCAGGGATCCCCTGTGGCCATTGCCATCAATAATAAATATACCACTTTGGATACTGTTGTGGAGGGGGGACCTCCCAGAGGAAAGCCAAGGCCAGGTCTCTGGCACTGAGCCTAGCTCTGTAGCTCCGGGGGGGAACAGGAGTGTTATTAATAGAAGATTCAATGGTTAGAGGAACAGAGAGGAGTTTCTGTGGTCGCAAATGAGACTCCGGATGGTATGTTGTCTCCTGGGTGCTAAAAAGAAGCTAAAATGTAGGCCAAGCAGAGTAGTAACCTCAGGATTGCTATCAGTGCCATGGGCTAGTGAGGTTAGGAACAGAGTGAGTGCAGCTGAACACATGGCTGCAGAGCTGGTGTAGGAGGGAGGGCTTTAGATATGTGGATCATTGGGATACCTTCTGGGGAAGGTGGGAATGGGTTACACCTTAACTGGAGGGGTGCCAATGTCCTTGGCAGGAGGTTTGCTAGAGTTCTTCGAGAGGGTTTAAACTAGTTTGGGAGGAGGATAGGAACTGGAGCTACCAATCAGAGGGTGGGGTAGCTGGTGAAAAGGTTTTTAAAAAAAGTATAGAGATTGAGGAAGGATAGACAGTTAATAGGACACAGTTGTATTCAATGTGATGGGTTGAAGTGTGTCTTTTTTAATGCAAGAAGTGTCAGCAATAAGGCTGTTGAACTTAGAGCATGGATCAGTACTTGGGGCTATGATGTTGTTGCCATTACGGAGACTTGGATATCACAGGGGCAGGAATGATTGGATCTTCCTGGGCTTAGATGTTTCAAAAAGTATAGGGAGGGAGGTAAAAGAAGTGGGGGAGTGGCATTGCTAATAGTCATAGTCATGTACAGCATGGAAACAGACCCTTCAGTCCAACCCGTCCATGCCAACCAGATATCCCAACCCAATCTAGTCCTACCCGCCAGCACCCGGCCCACATCCCTCCAAACCCTTCCTATTCATATACCCATCCAAATGCCTCTTAAATGTTGCAATTGTACTATCAGGGATAGTATCACAGTAGCAGAAAGGGAGGTTGTCAAGGGGGGGGTTTGTCTACTGAGTCATTATGGGTAGAAGTCCGAAATCGGAAAGGAGCAGTCACTTTACTGGGAGTTTTCTATAGATCCCCCACAGCAACAGAGACATGAAGCAGATTTTGGAAAGATGCAGAAGTAACAGGGGAGTTATGGGTGACTGTAACCTCCTCAATATTGATTGGAACCTCCTTTGTGAAAATAGTCTGAATGGAGCAGACTTTGTCAGGAAAGATTCTTGACTCAATATTTGGATAGGCCGATGAGAGAGGAGGCCATATTGGATTTGATTCTTGGCAACAAACCAGGACAGGGGTTAGAACTCTTGGTGGGAGAGCATTTCACTGGTAGTGATCATAATGTCCTGACCTGTTACTATAGTCATGGAGAGGGATAGGAGTGGATGGTATGGCAAAGTATTTAATTGGGGGAGGGGGAATTACAATGCTATTAGGCAGGAACTGTGGAGCAGATCATGGAATCATCATAGAATCCCTACAGTGTGGAAACAGGCCATTCGACCCAACAAAGAGTATCCCACCTGGTCCCGTTTCCCTACCCTATTATTCTACATTTCCCTGACTAATGCACCCAATCTACACATCCCTGAATGTAATGGGCAATTCAGCATGGCCAATTCACCTACCATGCACATCGACGGACTGTGGGAAGAAACCCACACAGGCATGGGGAGAATGTGCAAACTCCACACAGATAGTCACCCGAGGCTGGAATTGAACCCGGGTCCCTGGCGCTGTGCAGCAGCAGTGCTATCCACTGAGCTATATTCTCAGGGCAACGCATGACAGAAATGTGGAGGTTGTTTAGGGAGCACTTGGTGTGAGTGCTGGATAGGTTTGTCCCACTGAGGCAAGGAAGAGATGGTAAGGTGAAGGAGCCTTGGATGATGAGATGTGGAACATCTAGTCCTAGAGATGTACAGCATAGAAACAGAACCTTCAGTCCAACGTGTCCATGCCAACCACATATCCCAACCCAATCTCATCCTACCTGCAAGCACCCTGTCCATATCGCTCTAAACCATTTATATTCATATAGGCATCCAGATGCCTTTTAAATGTTGTAATTGTATCAACCTCCACTACTACTTCTGGCAGCTCATTCCATACACTCACTATCCGCTACGTGGAAAAAGTTGCCCCTTAGTTCCCTTTTAAATTTTTCCCCCCTCACACTAAACCTGTGCCCTCTAGTTCTGGACTCCCCCACCCCAGGGAAAAGACTTTTGTCTATTCACCCTATCCATGCCCCTCATGATTTCCTAAATCTGAGGTCACCTTTCAACCTCCGACGCTCCAGGGAAAACTGCCCCAGACTATTCACTCTCCCTGTAGCACAAATCCTCCAACTTTGGCAACATCCTTGTAAATCTTTCCTGAACCCTTTGAGTTTCACAACACCCTTCTGAAAGGAAAGAGACCAGAATTGCATGCGATATTCCTAAAGTGGCCTAACCAACGACTGTACAGCTGCAACATAACCTCCCAACTCCTATACACAATACTCTGACCGATAAATGAAAGCATACCAAACGCCGCCTTCACTATCCTATCTACCTGTGACTCCACTTTCAAGGAACTATGAACATGCACTCCAAGATCTCTTTGTTCAGCAACACTCCCTAGAACCTTACCATTAAGTGTATAAGTCCTGCTCTGATTTGCTTTTCTAAAATGCAGCACCTCGCATTTATCTAAATTAAACTCCATCTGCCACTCCTCAGCCCATTGGCTCATTATAATCTGAGGTAACCTTCACTATCCACTACACCTCTAATTTTGGTGTCATTTGCAAGCATACCAACCATACCTCCTATGTTCACATGCAAATCATTTATATAATTGTTGTGGTTCTGTTCGCCGAGCTGGAAGTTTTTGTTGCAAACGTTTCGTCCCCTGGCTAGGCGACATCATCAATGCTTGGGAGCCTCCTGTGAAGTGCTTCTTTGATGTTTCCTCCGGTGTTTATAGTGGTCTGTCCCTGCCGCTTCCGGTTGTCAGTTTCAGCTGTCCGCTGTAGTGGTTGGTATATTGGGTCCAGGTCGATGTGTTTGTTGATGGAGTTTGTGGATGAATGCCATGCCTCTAGGAATTCCCTGGCTGTTCTGTCTGGCTTGCCCTATGATAGTAGTGTTGTCCCAGTCGAATTCATGTCTGCTTGTTGTCTGCGTGTGTGGCTACTAAGGATAGCTGGTTATGTCGTTTCGTGGCTAGTTGATGTTCATGTATGCGGATTGTTAGCTGTCTTCCTGTTTGTCCTATATGGTGTTTTGTGCAGTTCTTGCATGGTATTTTGTACATGGTATTTTCCAGCTCGGCGAACAGAACCGCAACAACGAGCACCCGAGCTACAAATCTTCGCACAAACTTTGAATCATTTATATAAATGACAAAAAGTAGTGGACCCAGCATGGATCTTTGTAGGACACCATGGTCACAAGGCTCCAGTCTGAAAAGCAACCCTCCACCACCACTCTGTCTTCTACCTTCATGCCAGTTTTGTATTCAAAAGGATAGTTCTCCCTGTATTACATGAGATCTAACCTTGCTAACCCAGTCTTCCATGAGGAACCTTGACAAATGCCTTGCTGAAGTCCATATCGATCATGTGCACTGCTCTGCCCTCAATGTTTTTCATTATTTGTTTAAAAAATTCAATTAAGTTTGTGAGACATGATTTCCCACGCACAAAGCCATGTTGACAGTCCATAGTCGGTCGTTGTCTTTCTAAATGCATGTAAATCCTATCTCTTAGGATTCCTTTCGACAAGTTGTCCACACTGATGTAAGGCGCTCTGACATTTAGTTCCCTGACATTTCCTTACTACCTTTCTTAAATTGTGGCACCATATTAGCCAACCTCCAGTCTTCCAGCATTTTATCTGTGTCTATCGATGACACAAGTACCTCAGCAAGGGGCCCAGCAATCACTTCCCTCGCTTCCCACAGAGTTCTAAGGTACACTTGATCAGGTCCTGGGGATTTATCCACTTTTGTGTGTTTTAAAACATCCAGCAGCACCACCTCTGTAATATGGACGTTTTCCAAGATGTCACCATCTACTTCCCCACATTCTACATCTTCCATATCCTTCTCCACAGTAAAGAGTCTTTACTAAAGACTAATGCAAAATACTTGTTTAGTATCTCCCCCATCTCCTGCAGTTCCACACAAAGGCCACCTTGCTGATCTTTAAGGGGCCCCTATTCTCTCCGTAGTTACCATTTTATCTTTAATTTATTTATAAAATCCCTTTGGATTCTCCTTAGTCCTACTTGCCAAAGCTACCTCATGTCCCCTTTTTGCCCTCTTAAATGTACTCCTACTGCCTTTATACTCTAAGGAATCAGTCAACCTCTCCTGTCTATACCTGATATATCCTTCCTTCCTTTTTCCTGAACCAAGCCCTTAATTTCTCAAGTAATTCAGCATTCCCTACAGGTACCAGCCTTTCCTTTCACTTGTAACAGGAGTATACTATCTCTGGACTCTCGATCTCATTTTTGAAGGCTTCCCATTTTCCAGCTGTCCATTTACCTGCGAACATCCCTTCCCTCTTCCTCTAACTCCTGCCCGCCCAGTCAAGTTTTGAAAGTTCTTGCCTAATACTGTCAAAATTGGGCTTTCTCCAGTTTAGAACTTCAACTTTTAAATCCGGTCCTTCGTATTCCATCACTATTTTAAAACTAACAGAATTATGGCCCACACTGACACCTCAGTCACCCCTGCCTTATTTCCCAAGAGTAGGTAAAGTTTTGCACCTTCTGTGGTAGGTACATCCATATATTGAATCATAAAATGTTCTTGTACACACTTAACAAATTCCTCTCCATCTAAACCCTTAACACTATGGCAGTCCCAGGTTGTTTGAAAAGTTAAAATCCCCTACCATAACCACCCTATTTTTCTCACAGATAAGTGATCTTACAAGTTTGTTTCTCAATTTCCTGCTGACTACTGGGGGTCTATAATACAATCCCAATAAGGCGATCACCCCTTACTTATTTCTCAGTTGCACCCAAATAACTTCCCTGGATGTATTTTCAGGAATATCCTCCTTTGTTCAGCTGTAATGCTAGCCCTTATCAAAAAACACTATTTCCCCCTCCTCTCTTTCTCCCCCCCCCCCCCCCCCCCTCTATTATTCCTATAGCATTTGTATCCTGGAGTATTAAGCTGCCAGTCCTCTCCATCCCTGAGTGATGCCTCTATAATTTCTACGAGTTCAGTCCTATGTTTCTAACTATGCCCCGAGTTCATCTGGCTTCCCTATTCAGCCTCTTGTATTTACAAATTAAACTGCATTTATTTCAGTGCTACCTTTGTTCTTTGCTTTGTTGCTGCCTGTTCTGACTGTTTGAATTGCTCCTTTTCCCAACTGTACCAGTCTTCTATTGATCTCTTTCCATACTATTTCCCTGGGTGTCTGCCCCCGACCCCCCCCTTACTATTTTATATCCTCCCAAGCAGCTCTAGCAAAGTCCACTCCTGATTCAGGTGTAGTCTGTCCTTCTTGTACAGGTCATTTTAACCCTAGAAGAGATTTCAATGATCCAAAAATGTGAACCCTTCTCCCATACACCAGCTCCTCAGCCACACATTCATCTGCTCTATCCTCCGACTCTTACCCTCACTAGCTCGTAGCACCAGGAGTAATCCAGATAATTCTCCCCTCGAGCACCTCCTTTTTAAATTCCTGCCTTTCTATATTACAAGGGGGCATAGCTTTAAATTAAGGGGGGGTAGGTATAGGACAGATGTTAGGGGTAGGTTCTTTACTCAGCGAGTCGTGAGTTCATGGAATGCCCTGCCAGTAGCAGTGGTGGACTCTCCCTCATTATGGGCATTTAAGCGGGCATTGGATAGGCATATGGAGGATAGTGGGCTAGTGTAGGTTAGGTGGGCTTGGATCGGCGCAACATCGAGGGCCAAAGGGCCTGTACTGCGCTGTATTCTTCTATGTTCTATGTTCTATATTCTCCTTTCAGAATCTGATCCTTTTCCCTTCCTATGTCGTTAGTTCCAATGTGTACAATGACCTCCTGCTACTCCCTCTTCCCTTTTGAGAATATTCTGCACCCTCTCTTAGACATCCTTAATCCTGGCACCAGGGAGGCAACACACCATTCTGATTTCTCACTGTTGACTGAAGACACATCTGTCTGTGCCTCTGACTAGAGTCCCCAATCACAATCGATCGCTTGGAACCCGACATACCCCTCATTATATTAGAGCCATTCATGGTACCAGAAACTTGACTTTGTGCTACATCTCCCTCAGAGTCCATCACCCCCTTTAGTTTCCAAAACAGCATACTTTTTTGAGATGAGACAGCCACAGGAGACTCCTACACTACTGCCCACCCCTCCTACCTTTCCTGGAGTTAACCCATCTACCTGACTCTCTGCAGCTTTTCTCCCTTCTTATAATTGCCATCCATCTCAGCGTCTAGCTCTTGTAAATTCCTTATTGCCTCTAACTGCCACTTCAACCAATCCATGCAATTTGATAGGATTCGCAATCTAAAGACACTTCCTGCAGACACAATTATCAGTAACATGGAAACTCTCCCTAAATTCCCACATCTGACAGGAAGCACACATAGGAAGGCCATCTTTGCATCTTAATCAACAGACACAGAAAATAACATTTCTTAAAAATAACACTGCTCTAGGTTAACTTAATTATTATGGCTTATATTTTTAAAATTAAATTGAGACTGGTCTCAATAAAACACAATCAAGAAAGACCCACTCTACTTGCTATAGTAGGTTTATAGCAAGGCTACACTTAAAAACTGTGCACTTATCTGTTCCTGTGCTGTGAGTTCTCTCACACAGTTGCCTCCAAGGTCAGCTGTGAATTTTGCTGTTTGTTATCAAGAGGAAGAAGGAAGCCTACTTTAAGGTTGAGTAGACAAGGATCAGACAGGGCTCTAGAGGGTTACAAATTAACCATGAAGGAACTGAAGAATGGAATTGAGAGCTAGAAGAGGGCATGAAAAAGTCTTGGTGGGTAGGATTAAGGAAAACCCGTTCTGTACTTACGTGAGGAACAAGAGGATGGCCAGCGTGAGGGTAGGGCAGATCATGGATAGTGGAGGGAACTTGTGCCCGATGTCTGAGAAAGTGGGGAGGTCCTTATTTTAAAACTTTGGTTCAGTATTCACTAGTGAATACTAGTGTTACTGTTTGCGAGGACAGCGTGAAACAGGCTGATATGCTTGAACAGGTTGATGTTAAGAAGGATGTGCTAGAAATTTGGAAGAACATGAGGACAATGAAGTCCCCTGGGCCAGGTGGAATATATCCAAGGTTATTGCAGGAAATGAGGGAAGAGATTGCACCTTTGGCAATGATCTTTATGTCCTTACTGTCCACTGGAGTAGTATCAGAGATTGGAGGATGGCAAATGTTATTCCCTTTCCCAAGAAAGGGAATAGGGCTAATCCTGGGAATTACAGACCAGTCAGTCTTACGTTGGTGGTGGGCAAATTATTGGAGAGGATCCTGAGAGAATTTATGATTATCACTAATCAAGCTATGCTTTTCCAAATAATCAGCAATACTTTGAGAGGGGCAGGTCATGCCTCACAAGCCTTACTGAATTCCTTGAGGATTGATGAAAGTAGAGCAGTGGATGTGCTGTACATAGATTTTAGCACGGCATTTGATAAGATTCCCCATGGTAGGCTCAGAATGTAAGGAGGCATGGGATAAAGGTAAATTTGGCTGTCTTGATATAGAATTGGCTAGGCCATAGAGAACAGAGGATGGTAGTAGATGGAAAGTATTCAGCTGGAGCTTGGTGACCAGTGGTGTTCCACAGAGATCCTTAATAAAAATCGCATTGGCTTGGATGAGGAAATTGAAGGGTGGGTAAGTTATTTTGCTGATGACACAAAGGTTGATGGAGTTTTGGGTTGTATGGAGGGCTGTTGTAGGTTGCAACGGGACATTGACAGGATGCAGAGCTGGGCTGAGAAGTGGCAAATGGAGTTCAACTTGGAAAAGTGTGAAGTGATTCATTTTGGAAAGTCAAATTTGAATGCAGATTACAGGGTTAAAGACAGGATTCTTGACAGTGTGGATGAAAAGAGATCTTGGGGCCCATGATCCCTCAAAGTTGCCGCCCAAGTTGATAGGGTTGTGAAGAAGGTGTATGGTGTGTTGACTTTCATTAGCAGGGATATTGAATTTAAGAGCCATGAGGTCATGCTGCAGCTCTGTAAAACCGTGGTTAGACCAGACTTGGAATATTGTGTTCAGTTCTAGTCGTCTAATTATAGGAAGGATTTGGAAGCTTTAGAGAGGGTGCAGAAGAAATTTACCAGGATGCTACCTGGACTGGAAGACATGTCTATGAAGACATGATAATGAGAGGCATAGATAAAGTCGATAGCCAGAGACTATTTCCCAGGGGAGAAATGGCTAACACGAGGGTCATAGTTTTAAGCTGGTTGGAGGAAAGTATAGAGGGGATGTCAGAGGCGGGTTCTTTACACAGAGTTGAGAGCATGGAATGCGTTGTCAGCAGCAGTTGTGGAAGCAAGGTCATTGGTGATATTTAAGAGACTGCTAGACATGCATATGGTCACAGAAATTTGAGGGTGCATGAGGATCAATGGTCGGCACAACATCGTGGGCTGAAGGGCCTGTTCTGTGCTGTACTGTTCTATGTTCTAAGAAAAGTTGAGGGAGCTAGGGCTGTTCTCATTAGAGCAAAGAAGGATGAGAGGTGATTTATAGAGATAAATAAGCTGATGAGAGGCATGAATAGAATGGATATTCAGAGACCTTTTCCCAGGATAGAAATGGCTATCACGAGGGGATAAAATTTGTGATTTTAGGTGGTTGGAGGAAAGTTTAGGGGAGATGTCCGAAGTGGGTTCTTTACACGAGAGTAGTGGGTCCCTGGAATGCACTGCCAGCAATGGTGGTAGAGCCAAATACATTGGGGACCTTTAAATTACTCTTGGATAGGCACATGGATGATAGTAAAATGTTGGGTATATAGGTTAGGTTGATCTTTGAGTCTGATAAAAGGTCAGACTCCATATCGAGCGCCAAAGGGCTCAATTTTCTGTAACAATTGGGTGCGATCTGATTTTGGCACCATTACTATGGATGAGCTCCAGTCACTGTAACTAACTCACTTTGATACTTCGTCTTGGAGCATGCATTCAATCTCCTTTTGAACTCATGCCAACTGTAGAGGGTTATGTCTGTAAGGATTTTGATTAATTGGAATAGCATCTCCTATATCTACATCATGAATAATTAGAATTCCTACAGTGTGGAAATAGGCCCTGGGGCCCAACAAGTTGTCACTGATCCTCCAAAGAGTAACCCACCCAGACCCATTTCCCAATGTTATATTTACCCCTAACTAATAACCTACACCATGGGCAATTTAGCATAACCAATTAACCTAATCTACACATCTTTGGACTTGGGTTATTACTTCCCAGTATATTTCTACATAGCTCCCCATGTGAAAGCAATAACTCTTTCAGGTTATTTCAATTTTCTTCTGGAAATAATTTATCCCAATTTTTGACTACTTTTATTGTTCAATTTAGTTTGAGGAAGTTCTAATTCAGAATCCTCTGAACTTGGATTTTCACTTTGTGTTTTAGCCAATAACACAGTCTCCTTTTGCTTTTCTTCCCTGTCAGAATACGTTTTGAGCATATTCACATGTCACAGAGATTGATTTCTCTCTGGAATCCTTACCAAATAGTTCACCTCACTCAATTTCCTTTCTATTTGATAAGGTCCACTAAACCTTGCTTTTAAATGTTCACACATCACTGGAAGTGACACAAACACCTTATCTCTGATACCAAATTTGAGTTTTTGATTTCTTGTTTGCTTCCGGTTTCATTGCATGCTGTTACTTTTAAATACTGTCTAGCCAACTCTATTTAACCGTTCCCTAAAATTTGTCAGATTGTCTCTGAATTCTGACTCAATTTCTCCTTAATCAATTTTAGCAGTTCTTTCAATTTATGCCCAAAAACTAATTCAAATGGACTGAATGTGGTCTATTCATTTGGTGCATCTCTGGCAAAAAACACAAGTAGAATTCCTTTATCCCAATCATCTGGATGGTTTTGACTGTAAGCCCTCAACGTGGTCTTTAATGTCTGATGCCACTTTTCCAGCATTCCTTGTGATTTTGGATGAGATGCGGTAGATTTTAATTGTTTTATTCTTAAGATGTGCATAACTTGAATAATTTTGATGTGAAGTTTGGCCCTTGATCTGACTGTATATCTGTGGGTAGTCCATATTTAGTGAAAGATTTGAATAACTCCACTACAATCCTTTTAGCAGTAATATTGCGTAATTGAATGGCTGCTGGAAATCTAGTGGATGCATCCATTATTGTTAACAAATACTGATTCCCCTTTTTGTTTTAGGTAGGGGTCATGCGCAATCAAGACTCTGTAAAAAGCTTCCTAAATGCAGAATAGGTATTAAACGTGTGGGTTTTATTATTGCCTGTGGTTTTTCCAATTATTTGATGCAATTTGCCAGTCATGTCATATACAACTAAATTCTTGCCCAGGCCAGTAAAAATGTTTTGGTATTTTAGCTTGTTTTTCTTGCGCCTAAATGACTTCCCACTGGTAGTTCATAATCTACCTGCAACACCTTTCTATAACCCACTGGCAATATGTGACGAGCTTATGCCCATTTCTCATCTGCCTATATGTGATGGTCTCTATTTCCTCATTAAGACACAACTTTTAAGATAGTAGCATTCAGGAATACATTCAGACTCCTTTTCCATGTGTACTTTTTAATACAATTAATTTAGTTTGTCGTCATTCTGCTGTAAATCAATTCATTTCTCTGAACTAAAGATGTCGTCTTTGTCATCTATCTGCTCCTGGTTGTGTCAACCATTTGATTTAATCAGTCTCTGCTAATTCCACTTCAACTTTCTTACCTCTACTCTTTGATTTCTCCTGTTTGAACCGGTGATTTTGTGATCTCATTATCACACAGGAAAAATCCCAGGAAATGCTTTCTCCAATAGTTCAGTTGCCTGGGTTTCCACTGACTTTTCAACCGCAGTAGCAGCACTCCTACTTGTGAATCTGCTAAATTGTTAGAAAGGACCAGTATTTCTGGAGCTGAGAATTTGTCCAGTACTTCTACCATGATTTCTCCACTCTTCGCAGAACATTGTAACCTCACTCTACATAGTTGAGCATTTCACTAGCATTAGTAACATTTTTTCTGGCCATAATCCTTCTGAGCTACGTCTCTCCTCATCTTTCAACATCAAAGAAGATCTTGTATCTCTTAGTACTGTAACCTCTTAACCTGCTGCTCCTGTCCTGTGCAAGTAAACTTTATCTTAACCGGTATATGTTTAAGAAGATGTCACTTCCTTGTTAACCAACCTTCGATCACATTGCAGATTCTAGTGCAGCTTTTTAGCCTCCACTGTGCTTTCCATTACCAATCCAACAAAATTCACTCGTTTATCTTTGTTTTCCTACATCTGGTTTCTTAGTGCTTTTCCTAACCCACCAACACCGACTTCATGTGGCCTACTTTATTGCAGTGAAAGCACTGGAGCCTTTTAATTTCTTTCCCCTTCATGGGTTACCTTTTACCTATGGTAAGTTATCCTTATGATCTTCACTAAAATTTATCTTTCCCTTACCATGGGAGGATTTCTTTTTTTTCCCCAATTTCTATCCCTCATGGATTGAAATTGATTTTGATTCATAAATCAAAGTTTGGCATCCAACCATCAGCCATTTCAGCTACTAATCTTACTGTTTTAAATCTGCTCTTCCACATGTGTTCTCACTACCTCTCAGTGAATTTTTAGACGACTCCAAAAAGGTAGTTTCTCTAAGAGCGTGTATAGGTTTGATCTATTTTTAATGCCCTTATCTACCTATCAAAATTACTTTGTTTGATCCTTTCAAACTCAGTGTCGTTTTGACCAGAGTCCCTCTTTAGATTCCTGAAACATTTTTCTGGAGTCTTCATGCACAGGCTCATGTGCACTTAAGATGTCTTTCTTCACCACCTCACATGCCCCAAATACCACCTGTGATAGTGATGTGAATACCTCACTAGCTCTACCTATAAGATTTGTTTAGATCAACAAAGCCCACTTGGTCACTGGCCATTGCATTTGTTTAGCCACCTTTTCAAATGAGATGAAAAAGACTTTTACATTCTTATCAAATTTAGGCAATGTTTGAACATATTTAAACAGATCACCACCAGGCATTTGGCAACCATGGGTTTGCTCATGCCCACTCTCTCCTCACGAAGCTTCCCTTCAGCCTTATCTCCATCCTTTTAAGGTGACTTTCCTGTCTATGTACCAATTTATGAAGTTCAAACTCCCTCTTTTTCTCATTTCCCCTCTCTCCTCCTTTTCTGTCTTCCTCTGTCTTCTCTCTTTGTTCTGCTAAAACGATTGTCTTTTTTTGTTTTGCTAGGGCCTTTCATGCTTTTTCTCTTTCCTCTGCGTTTAATTGTAATTCAAACAGTTTCATTTCTTTTTCTCTTTCGTTTTATATTGCCTCTTCTGAAGCTGTTTCATTCTCAGTTGAATTTTAGCCATCTCCAAAGATTCTGATGGTGTTTCCAGCAAACTTAAACGTTGAGCTACTGCTATAATTGTCTCTCATTTCCTGATGGAAGGAGGCAGCTCCAACTCCAGCTTGACTGTTATTACTTTTGCCTTGTTCACCTTTTGTAAAACCCCCAAAGTCACTCTTCCACCCCCAGAAAACTCTAATGACAGAAAGAGCCATTACTACACCAAGCACTGTTTAAACCAACTGAATTCTAGACCCGGAACAAAAGACACTCGCCACTCGCTGCCTTTGAGTTCAGCAACCATAATCCCACTTTGGAACTTAGAGTCAGAGGGATGGACAGTACGGAAACAGATCCTTCAGTCCAACTCGTAATGCCGACCAGATATCCCAACCCAATCTAGTCCCACCTGCCAGCACCCGGCCCATATCCCTCAACCCTTCCTCTTCATATACCCATCCAAATGCCTCTTAAATGTTGCAATTTTACCACCCTCCACCACATCCTCTGGCAGCTCATTCCATACAGGTACCACCCTCTGCGTGAAAAAGTTGCACCTTGGGTCTCTTTTATATCTTTCCCCTCTCTCCCTAAACCTGTGCCCTCTAGTTCTGAATTCCCCCAAACCAGAGAAAAGACTTTGTTTATTTATCCTATCCATGCCCCTCATAATTTTGTAAACCTCTATAAGGTCACCCCTCAGCCTCTGACACTCCAGGGAAAACAGCTCTAGCCTATTTAACCTCTCCGTATAGCTCAAATCCTCCAACCCTGGCAACATCCTTTTCTGAATCCTTTCAAGTTTCACACCAACCTTCCGAGAGGAAGGAGACCTGACTTGCATGCATATTCCAACAGTGGCCTAACCAATGTCCTGTACAGCCGCAACATGACCTCCCAACTGCTGAAATCAATACTGTGACCAATAAAGGAAAACATACCTTATGCAGCCTTCACCAACCTATCTACCTGCAACTCCACTTTCAAAGAGCTATGAACCTGTACTCCAAGGTCTCTTTGTTCAGCAACACTCCCTAGGACCTTACCATTAAGTGTATAAGTCCTGCTAAGATTTGCCTTCCCAAAATGCAGCACCTCACATTTATCTAAATTAAACACCATCTGCCACTTCTCAGCCCATTGATTCATCTGATCAAGATTCTGTTGTAATCTGAGGTAACCTTCTTCACTGTCCACTACACCTCCAATTTTGGTGTCATCTGCAAACTTGCTAATTATACCTCCTATGCTCACATCCAAATCATTTATATAAATGATGAAAAGTAGTGGACCCACCACTGATCCTTGTGGCACTCCACTGGTCACAGGTCTCCAGTCTGAAAAACGACCCTCCACCACCCTCTGTCTTCTACATTTGAGCCAGTTCTGTATCCAAATTCTCCTTGTATTCCATGAGATCCAACTTTGCTAACTAGTCTATCATGGGGAACCATAGATCACATCTACTGCTCTGGCCTCATCAATCCTCTTTGTTACTTCTTCAAAAATCTCAATCAAGACTGAGACCTGATTTTGCACACGTAAAGCTATGTTGACTATCTCTAATCAGTCCTTGCCTTTCCAAATACATGGAATCCTGAGGGACCGGATGTACCTCCAACAACTTGCCCACCACCGACGTCAGGCTCACTGGTCTATAGTTCCCTTGCTTGTCCTTACCACCTTTCTTAAACAGTGGCACCAAGTTAGCCAATCTTCAGTCTTCTGGCACCTCACCTGTGACTATCGATGATACAAATATCTCAGTAAAAGGCCCAGCAATCACTTCCCGAGATTCCCACAGAGTTCTAGAGTACACCTGATCTGGTGTTGGTGATTTATCCACTTTTATGCATTTCAAGACATCCAGCACTTCCTCCTCTTTTTACTATGGACATTTTTCAAGATGTCACCATCTATTTACCTACATTCTATATCTTCCATGTGCTTTTCCACAGTAAATACTGATGCAAAATACTCGTTTAGTATCTTCCCCCATCTCCTGCGGCTCCACACAAAGGCTGCCTTGCTGATCTTTGAGGGGCCCTATTCTCTCCCTTTATTACCCTTTTGTCCTTAATGTATTTTTAAAAATCCTTTGGATTCTTAACTCTATTTGTCAACTTTTGAACAAATCCCACACTGCGCTCCCAATCTGTTATGGACCGAACCAGACCCCCTCATAACAGTTCAAGAAGGTAGCCTGGACCCTAACTTTGCTCGTTGTTTTAAGCAGGTGTAAGTGGATATTCCAGAAGTGATGTAGCTGGCCCAACCACTGATTTTAAACAAAATAGGATTTATTTACAGACTACTGAATGAAATGCAAACAAAAGAGTATCAAATTTAGAATTACTTGATCTATTTGAAAACCCAGTCGACTCTATAGCAATTTAGTGATGCTGTTTCAAATACTTGCAACATTCCCAGAAATGCCCCCTTGGCAAAAGAAGGTAAATATCAAATACAGTTTCTGACAGGAAAGATGTCAGAGTGAGAGGATCAGCATGGAGTTGCTTCTTTGCACCCCAGCAGCTTCTCTGGGTTCCTAGCTAAAACTTGACCAGCAGCTGCAAACAAAAAAAGCTTGCTCAAGCCAACCCTGGACTGGGAGAATTGGCCACTTCCCTTGTGTGCAATTCTGGTCTCCTTCTTATCGGAAAGATGTTGTGAAACCTGAAAGGGTTCAGAAAAGATTTACAAGGATGTTGCCAGGGTTGGAGGGTTTGAGCTATAGGGAGAGGCTGAACAGGCTGGGGCTGTTTTCCCTGGAGCGTAGGAGGCTGAGGGGTGACCTTATAGAGGTTTACAAAACTGAGGGGCATGGATAGGGTAAATAGGCAAAGTTTCTTTTCTCTGGGGTCAGGGAGTCCAGAACTAGAGGGCATAGGTTTAGGGAGAAAGGGGAAAGATATAAAAGAGACCTAAGGGGCAACTTTTTCATGCAGAGGGTGGTACGTGTATGGAATGAGCTGCCAGAGGAAGTGGTGGAGGCTGGTACAATTGCAACATTTAAAGGGCATTTGGATGGGTATATGAACAGGAAGGGTTTGGAGGGATATGGGCCGGGTGCTGGCAGGTGGGACTAGATTAGGTTGGGATATCTGGTCGGCATGGACAGGTTGGACCGAAAGGTCTGTTTCCGTACTGTACATCTCTGACTCTGTGTTTTTAAAAAAAAACACTTAAAAGCTTTTGTAAGTAGATATTTCCAGACATATAGAAACCTCTGTCTTTATGACCCCTCTGAAAAAATAAATTAGGCACAGCATTATCTTGTTAAAGGAGCACATCGTCACAATGATTTGCATTTTAAATACTGGGATGTCCAGATCCCTTTACATAGAGTTCTGCAATCTGTCTTCCTTTAGATAGATAGTATGCTTATTTTTGATTATTCCTGCCAAAACGTCTTAGTGAGCACCATGTGTTGGGGAGGGGTAGGTTTTTTATTCTTTTGGGCTAATGTAAGTAATAATACCTGTCTGTGAAAGTATGACAAGACAGCTTGGAACCAGTCTTCAAAGACGCAATATTGAAACTGGACCATTAATCTCCGGGGATTGGTAGTCTGTTTTTCATTCAGAAGTTTCTCATTCAATGCGAGCAGGGACAGGAGGAACATGGTGACTGTAAAGTTCCATCAACATGTATGAAATGATGGCAGCTTCTGTAAACCATGAATTGTCCTGGATTTTTAATGGGCTGGTATTCTGTTCTGCAGGTAATAACTGGGTTGTTTCTTTTTATTTAACCCCTCAGGTTGCTGCCCTTCAGAAACGAATCGCAGACATTGTGGAAGTGGCTGCCATGTGTGGAGTGAATATTGTCTGCCTCCAGGAAGCCTGGAGTAAGTGATCCCTCCTTCATAGGATAAGATGCCAGTGTAAACAAAAAGCTGCCTCTGCCATTCAATAAGATCGTGACTGATCTGTTTACATTTCAAATTCCATATTCCCATCTACCCCTAATTAACTTTGATTTATTTTGTCCAACAAGAATCTGTCCAGTTCTTGTTATTCAATGGCTCTGCCCCCCCCCCACTGCCTTCAAAGAACAAATAATAGTACAGCACAGGAGCAGGCCTTTCGGACCTCCAAGCCTGGGCTGACACATTTTTGCCCTTCCATATTAAACCGGCGAACAACAGGTGGGGGGAAAAAAAAAATCCCTCCCCTCTGCCCTAAAACAATGACCCTGAACTTAAAATCAATGCCTCCTTAGTACTAGAGGTCAGACAGCATCAGAGAAGCAGCAAAGTTGACGCTTTCGGTCAGGACCCTTCATCAGGACTGGGGGGGGGGGAGACTCTGAAATAAATAGTGAAGTGGTGGAGCTGGGGGAAGGTAGGTGAGATAGTGGTAAGAGGATGCAGGTAAAGGGTTATTGTGATTGGTCAGTGGGAAGGATGAAGCAGATAGGTGAGAAGGAAGATGGACAGGTTAGGTTAGGTTAGGTCAGGTCAAGGAGATGGGGAGGAAGAGGGGGCTGAACATGGGATGAGGTTGTAGGTGAGTAGATTTTGAAGCTGGTGAACTGTGTTGGAGCCACTGGGCTGTAAGCTCCCGAGGTGGAATGTAGGTGATGTTTCTCCAGTTTGCGTGTGCCGTCATTTTGACAGTGGAGGAGGCCCAGGATGGGCATGTAGCCAGGGGAGTGGTGGGGAAATTGAAATGATTGGCAACCAGAAGGTGGTCTTTCTTCGACCACATCCTGAATTTTTTTTTTTCCAAAATCAAAATGAAGCCACACGCAAACTGGAGGAACAGCACCTCGGGAGCTTAAGTAATACTCAGTTTTCCTGCCAAAATGAGCATCTTCACATTTCCACACATTGTGTGATTGGTCAGATTTTTGCCCACTCATTCAGTCTATCTTATTCTTCTGCAACTGCCTTGCTACTTTTTCATGGCATACTTTCCCACTTTCCTTGGTGTTATCTACAAATTTAGTTTTGTCTTCACTCCCTGATTGAGGTCATTGATATACTTTTTTGGGCCTTAGCACAGATCCTTGGAGGACTCCACTCATGGAACAAATTACTGCACAGGGGTTACAGAGAATTGCCAGGGCAATAAATGCCAGTGACGCTGTCATCCCATGAATGAATTTTTTTAAATGCAGAGGTCACGGAGGATTCAACAGTAATCAGGATAGACAGCAGCTGATATGAGTTCTATGTGGAATGTCACTGCCCTTGTATCAGGCCTAAAGGACAACAAAAGAGGGTGCCGAATACTGTAGGTATGGGGAGGGAGGTGAGGAAGACATAAATCAGCCCATTGACATATATAGAAGAGGTTTAAGGTCCTGTAGTCAGTTTTCATAACTTGGGAGAAAACGTAAACAAGGAAACCTCACATTTCCATGTGCTCGTTAGTACAGGTTGTTCTTCTATCCCATGCATTTTGTTTATGCAAAGTCGCTGTAACTTGATTGATGAATTGGGGACACTGTTTCTAAAGTTGAACTTAGCTGTAACATGATTATATCACCAACCCTTTATGTGCTACTTCTAAAGCAGGATTTTTCTATAATGCAGGGTTGAACAAAAGCTACCTGTATAAGAATTGTAGGGAGCTTTCATATTAACGTGTGGATAGAGTGAAAACTTTGGAAAGAGGGTTTTGGAACCAATTTTGAAACCAGAGGGATCTATTAACGCTCGGTGGGTTGCATCTGAACAGAACTGAAGCTAAGTGTCCTTGCAGGAGGTTGACTGGTGCAGTGGGGATTAGTTTACGTCAATGTGGAGAGGAAGGTTAGTATCTCTAAGAAGCATAGAAGGTGGGAGGAAATGGTTCAGAAACAGACCTGTACAAACAACTGAAGATGTAGGTTTAAATTACACTGTAAATAAGCAATAAATGCTGGTCTAGCAGTAATGTACACATTGTATGTAATTCAAAAAAAAAATCATAGTTAATGATACAGTCCAAGCTGGATGTGAAACTAGAGGCAACTAGGAATGTATGATAGTTTCCTGTAATTTACTAAGGGGAGACCATGGTGGTATGGCCGCTTTTTGATTTGTGTTTAGGTTCCCTTGGGTTCTATACCACCAGTGCTTTACTGGAGGCTCACTGGTGAAGTTGCCTAGTATGTTGACAAAACATCTGAAAACGAGCCTTCTAGCTCAGTGAGCAAATTTACATCCAGAACCCCAACCTGAGCTACCAATCTTCTCAAAACTTGCTAATTCTGAGGGACATTTAGGCAGGGCTTAATCAAATACAATCTGTATTGTTTGTTAAAGGGAGATTGGTGTCTGACCAATTAGATTGAACTTTTCAAAGTAGCCATTAGATGTGTAGATGAAGACAATACTTCTGATGTAGTCTATGTGGACTTCTGATACGGTCCCTCATGGGAGACCAATAGAAAAAGTAAAAGCCCATGGAAACCAAGGAAATTTGGCAAATTGGATCAACGATTGGTTGATTGGCAAGATGCAGATGGTGATGGTTGTAGGGTGTTTTTTTTGACTCTAAGTCAATGACCAGTGGATGATATTAACTTCCCCAGTATTGAATGGGACTCCCTTAGTGTCAGAGGCTTGGATGGGTCGGAATTTGTAGTGTACCTACCGTAGGTTTTCTTGAAAGTATATGCAGATAGTCTCACTAGGAAAGAGGCCATACTAGACCTTCTATTGGAGAATGATAACCTGGCCAGGTTCAAAGTTTCAGTGGGGAAGCATTTTGGGAATGGTGATCATAATTTAGTAAATTTTAAAATAGCTTGTGGCTAAGGATAAGATTGTTCCACAGATGAAAGTGCTAAATGGAAGGGAAGGCTAATTGCAACAGTATTAGGCAGGAACTGGGGAAATTAGATTGGTGGCAACTGTTTGAAGTAAATTCACATCTGACGTGTGGAAATCATTTTAAAGACCAGCTGATCAGAGTTCAGGACTAGCATGTTTCTGTAAGGATAAAATGTAAGGACAGCAAGCTTCAGAAACCCTGGATGATGAGATATTGAAAGTTTAGACAAAAAGAAAAAGGAAACATATGTAAGATTTAAGAAATTGAGATCAGACAAGGCTTTTGAGGAATATAAAGGGAGCAGAAGAGAACTTAAACAAGGAATTAGAAAGACTAAAAGGGGCCATGAAGTATTTTTGGAATGTAGGATTAAAGACAGTCCCAATGTATTTTTTATATATAAACTGTTATGATATGGAAGTCGAGCCCCTCTGTTAATTAAAACCAACCCAGAAAAGCTTGCTTCGTTCTGTAATCTGTTAAAAGTGAGTGTGAGAGAGAGAACTCCTAATTTCCACTATCTAAAGAAAAATGACTTATTTTCCTAACTCTAATAGTGAACGCTAAACAAAACCCTATTAACAAAGTGAACACTCTTTTTTTCTTAACTAATTACTATCTGACCCTAACTCGATAAAAATGTTGCTGCAATAACACAATTATTGAACATTACATTAACTTAATCTCAAGTCTGTCTTCTCCACTGTCTCCAATCTTCTGTCTACTGGTCTCCCTTAGACGTCATCTTTCTTTCTACTGCAAGAATATTTACAGGAAAAGATAGCTTTCGATAGAGAGTGCCTTTTTATTTCTTTTGAGAGCAAGATGTTAGATGGGCAGTTAGCTCTTCAGCTCTACGGCAGTGGATCGACTGTTCAGTGACAGTTGTTCTGACCAATTTTCAAAATGGCCCCATTTTATATCCCCCCCCCCCCCCAACAATGTGCCCTGTCATTGGTCCGATGTGTCTACAGTAAATTCAAACTCAATTGAGTTTTAGTATCCTGGACATAATTTATTTAATTGGTTAAATTTGAATTGTAGTCAAAACAACAACCATTTAACAGCCAATTGTTCTGTGTATCTATTTGAAACGGCCTATCTCTTAGCTGTTCTGGCAGCTTGGTGTACTTTAAATTTACATTAAAATTCAGAAAACACTTTCTATCTTGAAGTGAACATAAACACTTTTGACTTCGTAACAATATATAAAAAATATTAACACCGAGAGGATAGCTAGGGAAAGAGTAGGTCTACTCTAGGATGAAGGATGAATTTGTGCACAGAGTCAGAGGCTGAGGTGCTTAATGAGTATTTGGCATCAGTATTCACCAAGAAGGACACAGATTATGGTAAGATATGGGATGGGTATGTTGATATTCTAGGGCATATCTCTATTAAGGAGGAGGTGGTGTTGGGTCTTTTTTTTAAAAGTGATAAGTCCCCAGGGCCTGATGGGTCTATCCCGGGATACTGAAGGAAGCAAGGGGGAAGATTGCTGGGGCCTTGACAGAGATCTGTGTTATACTCTTTTAACCACTGATGAGGTCACAGAAGACCGCAGATTAGCCAGTTTTTTGTTCCTTTGTTTAAGAAGGGCAACAGGAATAATCCAGGAAATTATAGGCCAGTGAGCCTTGCAGCTGTGGGGAGGGAACATAAGAACCAGGAGCAGGCTGTCAGGCCCTTCGAGCCTGCTTCGCCAATCAATAAGATCATGGCTAATTTTTTCATGCACTCAGCTCTACTTAACCACAGTTTCACCATATCCCTTAATTCCTTTATTTTTCAAAAAAGTATCTACCTTAGCTTTTAAAGGATTACTGAATCGCTAATTACTTCCCTGGGCAAGGAATACCATAGATTAACAACCTTCTGAGTGAAGAAGTTCCTTCACAGTTCAGTTCTAAACCTGTTTCCTGTAATCTTGCCCTTTCCTCCTAGTTTCACCTGCTAGTGGAAACATCCTATCTATTCCTATTTTATCGATTCCCTTAATTTTATGTTTCTATAAGGTCCCCCCCCCCCTCATTCTTCTGAATTCCAATGAATATAATTCCAATCTATTCAACCTCTCCTCATAAGCCAACCCCCTCAACTCCGGAATCAACCTAGCGAACCTCCTCTGCACCCCTTCCAGTACCAGTACATCCTTTCTCAAATAAGGAGACCAAATCTGCACACCACACTCCAGGTGTGGCCTACCAGCACCCTGTACAGCTGCAACATACCCTCTCTGCTTTTAGTTACTGGAGAAGATTCTTAGGGACATGACTTACCTGCATTTGGAAAAGATGACTTACTTGGGATAGTCAAGACGACTTGATGCGCAGGCAGGTGGAGGGGAGGTGATCTTGTCTCACAAAGTTGATTGAGTTTTTTAAGTCATGAAGATGATTGAGGATAGGACAGTAGCTGTTGTCCACATGAACTTTGCTAAAGTGTTTGACAAGATTCCTAATGGTAGACTGGTCCAGAAGGTTGTTTTGTGGGGTCCATGGTGAATTCGGAAGTTGGATACAAAATTGGCTTTCGTAGAAGACAGAGTGTAGTTGTGAAGGCTGTTTTCTGACTGGAGGTCTGAGACCAATAATGTTCTGCAGCCTCTGTCATCCAAATCATACATAACAATGTAGAAGGTCTAATTAGTAAGTTTGCAGACCTCATCAAAATTGGAGTTGTGGATTGTGAGGAAGTTTGTCAAAGCATTATATTGATCAGTTGGAAAGTTAGGTCGAGAAGTGGCAGATGAAATTTAATCTGGACAAGTGTGAGGTGATACATTTTGGGAGGCCAATTACAAGAGGAAAGTATTCTGTAAATGGTAGGATCCTTAAGAGCATTATTGTATAGAAGGATCTTTGGGTGCAAGTCCATAGCTTCCTGAAAGTGGATAAAGTGATAAAGAAGCCATATAGCATCCTCAGTTGGGGCATTGTGTATAAAAGGTGGTAGGCCAAGTTGCAACTGTACAAAGCTTTAGGCCACATTTAGACTATATTGCACAGTTCAGGTTGCCACACAATAGGAAGGATGTGAAGGCTTTTGAGAGGGTGTTGTCTGGATTGGAGTGTATTTGTTATAAGGATAAGTTGTTTTCGTTGGAGCGTCAAAGACTGAGGGGTGATCTGATAGTATGAGGGGACTGGATAGGGTGGGTAGTCAAGTCTTTTTCCCAGGATGGGAATGTCAAATACTGAGGGGCATGATTTCAGGTGAGAGGGGGAAAAGTTTAAAGGAGCTGTGTGGGGCAGGTTTTTTAAACAGAGGGTGGTAAGTGCCTGGAGCATGCTGTCACAGGAGGTGGTAGATACAATAGCAAATTTAAGAGGCATGTAGACAGGTACATGAACAGGCTTGGAATGGTGGGGATATTGGCCATATGTAGGCTAATAGGATTAGTATAGAATGGCATCATGGTCAGTAGAAACATAGATAATGAGTTGAAGGGTCTGAACCTGTGCTATACTGTTCTGTGATCCATATTCTATGTTGTGATGCCAAAGAAGACAAAACTCTGGGTGAAGTGCTGGAAAATGGGATTTCAACAGCTAGATGGTTGTTATTGACTGATGTGGACACAATGAGCCACAGGGCCTCTTTCTGTTCAAAAAAGGGAATAGGGATGACCCCGGGAATTACAGGCCAGTTAGTCTTACTTTGGTGGTAGGTAAAGTAATGGAAAGGGTACTGAGGGATAGGATTTATGAGTATCTGGAAAGGGACTGCTTGATTAGGGACAGCCAGCATGGATTTGTGAAGGGTAGGTCTTGCCTTACAAGTCTGATTGAATTCTTTGAGGAGGTGACCAAGCATGTGGATGAGGGTAGAGCAGTGGATGTAGTATACATGGATTTTAGTAAGGCATTTGATAAGGTTCCCCATGGTAGGCTTATGCGGAAAGTCAGGAGGCATGGGATAGAGGGAAATTTGGCCAATTGGATAGAAAACTGGCTAACCGGTCGAAGTCAGAGAGTGGTGGTAGATGGTAAATATTCAGCCTGGAGCCCAGTTACAAGTGGAGTTCCGCAGGGATCAATTCTGGGTCCTCTGCTGTTCGTAATTTTTATTAATGACTTGGATGAGGGAGTCGAAGGGTGGGTCAGTAAATTTGCAGATGATACGAAGATAGGTGGAGTTGTGGATAGTGAGGAGGGCTCTTGTCGGCTGCAAAGGGACTTTGATATGATGCAGAGCTGGGCTGAGGAGTGGCAGATGGAGTTCAACCCTGCCAAGTGTGAGGTTGTCCATTTTGGAAGGACAAATAAGAATGCAGAATACAGGGTTAACGGTAGGGTTCTTAGTGAGGTGGAGGAACAAAGGGATCTTGGGGTCTATGTTCATAGCTCTTTGAAAGTTGCCACTCAGGTGGATAGAGCTTGTAAGAAGGCCTATGGTGTATTAGCGTTCATTAGCAGAGGGATTGAATTCAAGAGTCGTGAGGTGATGTTGCAGCTGTACAGGACTTTGGTTAGGCCACATTTGGAGTACTGTGTGCAGTTCTGGTCGCCTCACTTTAGGAAAGATGAGGAAGCTTTGGAGAGGGTGCAGAGGAGATTTACCAGGATGTTGCCTGGAATGGAGAATAGGTCGTACGAGGATAGGTTGAGAGTGCTCGGCCTTTTCTCATTGGAACGGCGAAGGATGAGGGGTGACTTGATAGAGGTTTATAAGATGATCAGAGGAATAGATAGAGTAGACAGTCAGAAACTTTTTCCCCGGGTACAACAGAGTGTTACAAGGGGACATAAATTTAAGCTGAAGCTTGGAAGGTATAGGGGAGATGTCAGGGATGGGTTCTTTACCCAGAGAGTGGTGGGGGCATGGAATGCGCTGCCTGTGGGAGTGGTAGAGTCAGAATCTTTGGTGACCTTTAAGCGGCAATTGGATAGGTACATGGATGGGTGCTTAAGCTAGGACAAATGTTCGGCACAACATCGTGGGCCAAAGGGCCTGTTCTGTGCTGTATTGTTCTATGTTCTATGTTCTAGATGTCTATGGCTGTTGGTGTGCAATGACCACACACGGGCACCTCCCACTTATTAAAACGGAGTTTGGGGCACTATTCCAATAGTGACAGACTTAAGCACACAACCATCATAGCTGAGAAACTGGGGTGAGGATGTAACTGGAGGAAAACACCAACTGAAGGAAGTAGGTAGCATGTGATCAACTCACCAGCACCACCTACCCTGCAGATCAGGATTTGGACTGATTGGCCATCTCTGAAACAAATTAGTTGGAGGCCAGAGTGTGACTGTGTATCTTACCATTCAGTTTGATTTTTGGTGGTGAAGGAAGGTAGCAGAATTTAGATATGTCACCATCGTACCCAATTGTGTGCCCAAACTCAGCATCTTCAGTTGCAGAAGATTCTTTTAGTCAGCTTTGTTAGTAGTGGGATTGAGTACAAAAGGAAGGAACTCATTCTAAACCTTTGTAAAACATGTTTGCTGATATTGTCAGGTGACCTCTCTAAATATGCAGAATCATTCCTGTTGGAAAACCAAACTCTGTTCCCAATGTCCTTCCAAACTTCTGCTCCATCTCCAACCCCATCCAAAGCCCTCAAATATGTTGGCACATCTTTTCAAGAGCTCCAAGTTCGAATCCCTCCAGTCAGATTTCCTTCCCTACCATAGTATCAAAACTTTCAAAAGCTTTCCTGGCTGCCCTTTGGAAACTGGGTGTTTTTAGATTAGATTGGATTCCTTTATGTGTAGAAACAGGCCCTTCAGCCCAACATGTCCACACCGACTGTCCGAAGAGTAACCCACCCAGATCCATTTCTCTCTGACTAATGCACCTAACACTATAGGCAGTTTAGAACAGCCAATCCACTTGACCTGCACATCTTTGGACTGTGGGAGGAAACCGGAGCACCTGGAGGAAACCCACGCAGACACTAGGAGAATGTGTAAACTCCACACACAGTCTCCACACAGGTTCTGAAAGTCTCTGCTGTCTTTGTCTGCATCTATTACCCCTCCATTCCCATTTAAGCAATTCTAGCCTTCTCATCCCAGACTTCCCCTGTTGTTCTTTCTCTACCACTTTCAACAGCATCAAACCAAGCCAGTTCTACCTTTCTTCAGCTGTGAATGAGAGTCATTCAGCTGAAAGCATTAACTTTGTTTCTGTTTAATCCTCTCCACACAATTCCTCCTCTGAGTATTTGACATATTCCACATGTATTTTTCAATATTTACTTGGAGCAGTGTTTTATTGTATTTCTTCATCAGAACTCATTGCAATGTTTCATTTTCTAGCTATGCCATTTGCTTTCTGTACAAGAGAAAAACTGCCATGGACAGAATTTGCTGAATCTGCAGAAGATGGTCAGACAACACGGTTTTGCCAAGAGGTGAGTAGTTTCCCAAAGTTACAAGGAGAACCTTTTACATGGTTTTGGTGGAAGACATTAAGAACTGCATAGCATTTGATTTTAAACTAATTCCAAGACACTGAACAAAAGTGATGTCAATAGATATGTTCTTAACACAGCCACTGAAGGTGATATGGGTTCAAACAAGCATTCCTTAATCTAGAAATTAGGTCAAAGGAGCATCTTAAAAAGGAGAGGAAGGTGAGAAGAAATTCTAGTTTGGGTGGCGAAGCAGCCAAAATATGGCCACCAGTTGTTGAGTGAATCAAATCAGGTTTGTGTAAGCATTAGGGCAGTGTAGGTTTCTCGAGTATAAGGGCTGGTGAAAATTGTGCAGATAGGGATTACACAGAGGAGGTCAGATCCATAAAACCAGTAAGAGTGAGAGGTCAGTGAGTGGCTAACCCCAGTGCAAACCTTGTCAGTATTTAAAAAGGCTGAAAAAGTTAATACCCGCAGACAGCTGGTAGTGAGTAGGCCTTAATGTAGAGAAAAGCATGAAGGAAAGTTGAGAGTTCCATCTTTAACAAAACTGATTTTTTAAACTTATCCTAAATTTAAGACAAGAGCATTTTAGGACTGACTGGGAGTTCCCAGTGTGTGGGGGAAATCTCGGACATTCCTGGATGACCACACTTGCAGGAAGTACCATCAGTCTGTTCAGTATGCACTCTTGGCTTTGGAGCTTCAGTGTCACCTGGAGACTCAGCAATACAACTGCGAGGTTGGGAATTATGTGAATAGATGTAGTCATCCCACCAGCCTAAGAAAGTGCAGTCAGAGGGAATGGGTTACTGTCAGCCAGAAAAAGGAAGTTAGGCAGGTAGTAGGAATGTTCCAAAGAATATCTCACTCAAGAACGACTTTTCTGTGTTAGAAAACGGTGAACATGACAGTTCCTCTGGGGAGTGCAGCCAGAGCCCAGCTGTAGAAAGGAAGAACAATAGGAGACTCTATTAATAGAAACATGACTCTAAGATGGTGTGCTGGCTTGTAGTAGTAGGGTCAATGATGTAATTGGCTGTGGAGCATTGTGAAGGGGGATTGTGAACAGTCAGATCATCGTTCATACAGGGACTGATGATATCAATAGAAAGTGTGTGTCATACAGCAAGAATTTACGGAGCTAGGTAGCAGATTGAAAAACAGAAACTCTAAGGTTGTAATCTATGGATTACTCAGTGCCACGTGCCAGAGAGTTGAAGTAGGGGCGAAGGCTTTAGATTCCTGGATCTTTGCCTCTGTTTCTGAGGAATATAGGACCTGTAGAAGTCTGTTGAGCTGCAACTAAACCAAAATGGGATTGACATTTTGCTGAGGGTAGGTGTGGGCAATGTGTAGTGTTATTGAGGAATTTAAGCTAATGTGGCAGTGAGGGATGCACAGATAATGGAAAGGTTTGCAGCTACGTAAACATTCAGTCCCAGAGAGAGAAAGATGGAGCTATCACTCTGCTACATTGTGACTATTGACAGAAGATCTCACCATACTGGAGTCATTTCTTGAACAAAACCTGTTGCCGCTGCCTTGCTGATCTGTGTGTGTCCCATGTTTTAAATGTAACAGAAGCTTGTTACATTAAAGGCTTTCTTTATTTTGTAAAAACAAGTGATGCACATAAAAGTTTAAAGGAAAAGTAAAGTCAGTCTAGAAGGCAGTGTGTATAAAATTTGGAACACATCTAGAAATTTCCAGAAAAGTTCAGCAGGCCTGGCAGCATCTGTGGAGAAAAATGAGTGTTAATGTTTTGGATCCTGTGACCATTCCTCAGAACTAATGGTGGCTAGGAAAATGTGGGTTTTTGTGCAGAAGATAGGGTAGGGGAGGAGGTAAGGAATAAATGATAGGTGGAGATAGAGCCCAAAGAGAGAAAAGAACAATTCCACAAAAGTGGATAATGATCAGGCCGGGAGGGTGAATAGCTATTAATGGGGACTGTTAGTGGCTAACAATGGGTTGTGTGTAATAGCAGACCATGTTATAACAAGGCCTGGTGTGTGGGGTTAGGGGTAAGTACATGAGACAGCTCAAGCCATAAAATTGTTGAACTTAATATTGAGTCCACAAAACTGTAGAGTTCCAAGTGGAAAATGAGGTGCTGTTCTTCCAGCTTGCACTGAGCTTTGCTGTATAAAATGTGGGTTCCTCCAGGGCCACTCCGCTTCTCGTCTCCTTTAAAGTCTTGGTTCAGACATGGACAGAAGAGTTGAATTCCGGAGGTAAGGGGAGAATGACAGACCTTGACATCAAGGCAGTATTTGACTGAGTGTGGTATCAAAGAACTCTCGCAAAACTGGAGTCAGTGGAAACTGGAGAGAAGATTCTCAAATGATTTGGAGTCATACCTGGCACATTGGATAATAAAGATCCAGGATATCTCTGCAGGAATTCCTCAGGATAGTACCCTAGTCCCAACCATCCTCAGTTGCTTCATCAATGACCTTTCCTCCTCCATTAGGTCAAACGTGGAAATGTTTGGTGATTGCACAATGTTCAGCACCATTCATGACTCAGTTCATGTTCAGAAGCAGTTAATGTTCAAATACAGTATTCAGGCTTGGGCTGAAGTGTGGTATGATATGTTGTTTGCATAAATGCAAGGCAACGGCCATCTCCAACAAAGAATCTCTCAACTTTATAGAACATAGAACATAGAACATAGAAGAATACAGCGCAGTACAGGCCCTTGGGCCCTCGATGTTGCGCCGATCCAAGCCCACCTAAACTACACTAACCCACTATCCTCCATATACCTATCCAATGCCCTCTTAAATGCCCATAAAGAGGGAGAGTCCACCACTGTTACTGGCAGGGCATTCCATGAACTAACGACTCGCTGAGTGAAGAACCTACCCCTAACATCAGTCCTATATCTACCCCCCCTTAATTTAAAGCTATGCCCCCTTGTAATACCCGACTCAATACGCGGGAAAAGGTTCATACTGTCGACCCTATCTAACCCCCTAATCATCTTGTACACCTCAATCAAGTCACCCCTAAACCTTCTTTTCTCTAGTGAAAACAGCCCCAAGTGCCTCAGTCTTTCCTCATACGATTTTCCTTCCATACCAGGCAACATCCTGGTAAACCTCCTCTGCACCCGTTCCAATGCCTCCACATCCTTCCTATAGTATGGCGACCAAAACTGCACACAATATTCCAGATGCGGCCGTACCAGAGTCTTATACAACTGCAAACTTATATAATGGAACACTATTCTTCTCCCCACAGCACCAGAGACCCGGGTTTGATTCCAGCCTGGGGATACTGTCTCTGTGGAGTTTGCACATTCTGCCAGTGTCTGCTCCGGTTTCCTCCTATAATCCAAAGATGTGCAGATTGGGCAATTTAGCATAGCCAATTCACCTAATGTGTCCAGGGATGTGTAGGTTAGGTGCATTAGCCAGGGGAAATGTAAAGTAATAGGGTAATGGATCTGGGTGGAATACTCTTTGGAGGGTCAGTGTGGACTTGTCGGACCGAAGGCCTGTTTCCACACTGTGTAGTAATTCTAATTAATATTCATGTGATGACCTACCATTTTATTTGTTTCGCCACTTTCTCAAGTGAAATGAAAAAGGCTCCTACGTTCTTCTCATCAAACTTTGAAACACTTAAACACATTTAAACAGATCCCCATCAGGCTTTTGGCTATGATAGGTTTGCTCTACAGCACTGTCCCCATCAATACTCCTACCTTTGTCTCCACTGTTTTAAGTTGACTTTCCGCCTTCCGCAAAGACTGTTCTCTCTGTGACTACCTGGTCAGGTCCACGCCCCCCTACGACCCACCCTCCCATCCTGGCACTTTCCCCTGCGACCGCAGGAACTGTAAAACCTGTGCCCACACCTCCTCCCTCACCTCTATCCAAGGCCCTAAAGGAGCCTTCCACATCCATCAAAGTTTTACCTGCACATCCACTAATATCATCTATTGTATCCGTTGCTCCCGATGCGGTCTCCTCTACATTGGGGAGACTGGGCGCCTCCTAGCAGAGCGCTTTAGGGAACATCTCCGAGACACCCGCACCAATCAACCAAATCGCCCAGTGGCTCAACATTTCAACTCCCCCTCCCACTCTGCCGAGGACATGGAGGTCCTGGGCCTCCTTTGCCGCTCCCTCACCACCAGACGCCTGGAGGAAGAACGCCTCATCTTCCACCTCGGAACACTTCAACCCCAGGGCATCAATGTGGACTTCAACAGTTTCTTCATTTCCCCTTTCCCCACCTCATCCTAGTTTCAAACTTACAGCTCAGCACTGTCCCCTTGACTTGTCCGACCTGCCTAGCTCCTTTTCCACCTATCCACTCCACCCTCTCCTCCCTGACCTATCACCTTCATCTCCTCCCCCACTCACCAATTGTACTCTATGCTACTCTCTCCCCACCCCCACCCTCCCCTAGCTTATCTCTCCACGCTTCAGGCTCTCTGCCTTTATTCCTGATGAAGGGCTTTTGCCCAAAACGTCGATTTCGCTGCTTGTTGGATGCTGCCTGAATTGCTGTGCTCTTCCAGCACCACTGATCCCGAATTTCCCCTCTCATTTCCAAAAAGTTCAAAACGGCTCTCTTTCTGGCTCTCTTTCTGGCTCTCTTTCTGGCTCTCTCCACAACTCTGCCAAACCTTGTCATCGGCAAACTCACTAACCTACCCTTCCACTTCCTCATCCAAGACATTTATAAGGTACTCAGCCATGGGCAACCTTATCAAATGGTCAGGCAGCATCTAGGGAACAGGAGAATCGACGTTTCGGGCATTAGCCCTTCTTCAGGAAGAAGGGCTAATGCCCGAAACGTCGATTCTCCTGTTCCCTAGATGCTGCCTGACCTGCTGCGCTTTTCCAGCAACACATTTCCATCTCTGATCTCCAGCATCTGCAGACCTCACTTTCTCCCCAACCTTATCAAATGCCTTGTTCACATCCATTTACACCACATCCACTGCTCTACCTTCCTCAATGTGTTTTGTCACATCCTCAAAAAATTCAGAAAGGCTTGAGGCATGACCTGGCCTTCTCAAAGCCAGGCTGATTATCTCTAACCTCTTTCAGAATCCTCTCCAATAATTTGCTCACCACCCACTTGTTATGGATCAGACCAAGCCCCCTTTAAATAAACTAAAAGTGACGGTCTGGACAATCTCCTTGATATATTTGAAGGGAAGTATAAGGTGATGTGTTTCAGATGTGATTCAATTGATTTAAACTACTTGGCTCTAAGCAAAACACACTTTTTTTCTTACTCTACAATTAAAATATGAAGAAAAGAATTAGTATAACTTTAACTCTATTGGAAAACTTAACAGAATATAAAATTATTTAACTACTAAACAGCAACTGTTCCAGTATAGTAACATCCCATAAACACATAAAAGGGGGAAAGTGAGGGCTGCAGATATTGGAGATCAGAGTTAGTGTGGTGCTGGAAAAGCACAGCCCCTTAGGCAGCATTCAAGGAGTAGGAGAATTAACATTTTGAGCATTATCCTCAGATGCTGCCTGACCGGCTGTTCTTTTCCAGCACATTGCTCTTCGACATCCATAAACACACCCTAGGCAAAGTCAGTAAAATATCTTGTCTCGCATGCAATTCTAGCAACAGTGAGAACACCTAAGCTTTCAGCTGTAGATAAGAGATATATAGCTGCTTCCCCACAACTATCTTAACAGTAAAATTCAAATTTGGTTATGTTTTAGTATCTTGGGGCATAATTTAAACTGGCTAAATTTGAATTGCTAGTTGTTTCATAGCCAAATGTTACATTTTTTAATTTCCCAGCACATTTTGTGCCTGCTAGATGTTTACCAGTTTTCACTCTCTAAGATACAGTAGATGCCTACAACTTCATAACAATAGTTTGGTCACACCTCCCTGTTTTTAAAAAAAAAAAATCAATATACAAAGATGGCTTCATTTTTTTTAAAGCCCTTTAGTCTTTTGCTATGAGTATACTACATATACACTACACTGACTCTAAGCATGCACTCATTCAATACTGCAGTCCATTTCTTCCACCACTAAACACCTTTGTACTTCAACAAAGTCATGACAATGCGTTAGGAGAAAGTGAGGACTACACATGCTGGAGATCAGCTGAAAAATGTGTTGCTGGAAAAGCGCAACAGGTCAGGCAGCATCCAAGGAGCAGGAGAATCGACATTTCAGGCATAAGCCCTTCTTCAGGAATGAGGCAGGTGTGCCAAGCAGGCTAAGATAAAAGGTAGGGAGGAGGGACTTGGGGGAGGGGCGTTGGGATTGCGATAGGTGGAAGGAGGTTAAGGTTGTGGAAGGAGCAATGTGGTTGACTCTTAACTGCCCTCTGGGCAATTAGGGAAGGGGAATAAATGCTGGCCTCGGCAGCAATGCCTTCATCCTTTGAATGAATTAAAAAAAACTTAGATTAACAAACTTTCGGATTTCAGTTTTGAATATACTTAACAACCCAGCCTCAACAATTGTCTGCAGTAAAGAAATCACAAATTCACAACCCTCTGAGAGAAGTAATTTCTCCTCATCCAAGTCTTAAATACCACTGTAAGGTAGTTGTTGAGGTGAAATGCTTGACATTTTAATATTTGTAAAGGCACCATTTGAAGTATTTCATGCATAGGTTAATACAGTTCATGTTTTTCTTTTGTCTAATGTTCTAAAGTTTTCTGTTAGAAGTATATTGCTAGACTCTTGTGAATATGCTGAGTGACTGTCTAATATGATAAAGAAAAAGTAAAAATAAAACTTCTGGTATACCGAGGCATGTCTCTTCTGACCAGCATCATCAGCTGCAATCAGAACAATAGTCAAGAAAATAAAAGGTAAACTGAAGTTGAGACCATAGCCGTAAGTGTATTTAATTGCCAAATGCTGTTCTGAAATGCCATATTCTGATGTACTTCTGTCCTAGATTTTGTTACTCAGCCAACTTCGTTTCCATGTTGTCACTTTGACAATGTCTGTGTATACTCCATTAACCCCACTGTTGTCATCAACCTTCATTGACCCATAGTGTCTTCAAATGCATCTCTTCTGGTCCTGGTGAGATATCAATGTTATTTATCAAAAGTCTTTCCAGTGTCTATTATTAACTTACCTTCTAACAAGTGTCTCAACTACCTCCTCTTTCACCTTGAATTTTGCCATGCCCTGTTCCTCTGTGCAAATCTTGTATTTTAGTCCTGAATTGGTCCCAGTATCCTCCTTCCTACCTTTTTGTGTACAAAAAAACGTTCTTTAGTTCCCTGTTAATGTCAGTCGTCATATACTCTGTCCAAACTCATAATAATTTTGAATAATCCTCAACTCTTGCCATTTTACATTAGCTATTAGTCTCTTCTCATATTCACTCTTTTTGCTTTTGATTTATTTTTGTTTCCCCTCTCAACTATCTAAATTCAGCCTGTTTTAGGAGCTAGAGGTCAGACCTGCTTTTTATTTTGCTTTTAGCCTAGTATTGTGCTGACAGTCAGGGAACGAATCTAACCTTTCCTGATGGGTTTAGCTTCATACCATATCACATGATGTACTTTCCTAATTGAGCTGCATGTTGTGATGGATTTTTATTGCCAAAATCTATAATAATTGCAACGGGGGACAAACTATAGTTCAGCAATTATTTTGTCATTTGTGCTTTTTGATCCGTTTTTTTTTTTCAGTCAGTATTATTTATTTATTTTTGCTAAGTTCAATTTTGTGTACTCTAATAATGCACAAGGTCATGTCTATAAGTGAGTAATTGGTTTAAGGAGCTCTTGAAGGGATGTCTAGCCAATGCATAGAGATGGATTTTGACTGACTTGATATTATTCATTGACGAGAATGTAAGTGGCAAGAATCCTTTTGTTAAAAGTCAAAGATGTTGGCTCTGACTGCAGTTTGTTGCATGAATAATCTTAATGGCTTCCAACCCCTTCAAATCAGTTAGAAATCCCATCTGGAAAGGTTGGCAACCAAAGGGCACAGATTTGAGAGGATTGGCTAAAAGATTGGCAAAGAGAAGGCAAAATGGTTTCATGTCTGCAAGCTACTGTTGAAAGTCTAGACTATTAAGAAGAAATGCTGCTGTTATTCCACAGGTAGAACTTGGATGCTGTCTGACTTGCAACATTCGCGACCTTTATTACTATACACCATCTATGAGTCACATAGAAGTATATCCCCACAGAGAAGGAAATATATAACGAGTGACTGGGGAAAGAAAAAGGACAAGTCAGCCCCTTTTCAGCTCATTATAGTGTTATTTCTGTAACTTCATGGCACTTCTTGAATATTTTTCTAACTATGCACTGCATAGTGGGAGCTAAAGAGTAGGAGAGAAGGTGGATTTAAAATAACAGATGGTATTTTAGAATCTCCATCATCACACTGGCTTGGTGCACGTCCCTGGTACTCTACTGGAAGCACCAGTTGAAACTGCCTCAATATGAATGCAGCCCCAAAGTCTAGTATGTGCTTTCAGGATCCTTTTGTACTGGTCTCACACCAGCTGTACATTTAAGCACTTGAATCCCTTCCACATACGTATACCTGGTTGCTCCGAAGCCATCTTGATAAAATGCTAGAAAAACCTAGCAGGTCGAGCAGCATCTGCAGAGAGAAGCAGTTTGATTCTGTTATGACTCTTCTTCAGAACCAAAATTCGTCGTCCTCTTCAGTGTGCCAGTTTGGTTTTTAGACAGCTGAGGAAAAGAATATTTGAGGAGTTGGATCTCAAACCTGAGTTCATGGTTTACTAAGTAGCAGTGATCCCTTTATGTTTCAGGGGCTTAGGATAATATTTAGCAAACTAGCTACCTGACGAAGGAGCAGCGCTCTGAAAGCTTGTACCTATACTTCCAAATGAACCTGATGGACTGTAACCTGTTGTGATTTTTAACTATAGCAAACAGCTTAAAGTACTGGAGAAGTACTATCAATGGTGTATTTGTAAGATACTTCAAATGTGTTGCAAGAAAGGCAGTCCAACAGCAGGGTCTTCTCTTAGGCCAGCTTGCTGCTCATCTGCTAATCACTCAAAACTGGCTCTGCTGGACAGGAATGTCATTTATGTGCCTGAAAACAGGTACAAACTACATCATTAGCACATTAATATTGTTTTTTAAAGAACTATTTATATTTCAGCTGAGAACAGTGAGGATTTTAAATATATTAAGTATTGCTGAGTTGCTGACATTTAATTTTATCTGATTTGAATTTGCCGCCTATTACAAGATAGCAACAGTCATCAGGTCCAGACAAGTTACTATCTAAACTTGAGCTAAAAGTAGAAGTAATTCACTGACGTTCACAATTCATTCTCTCACCCTCTTTTTCTCTCTCTCTGCCTATCACTCTTTCCTTCATTCCTCCTTCCTTGAAATGTTTGCCATCAGTTGAATTGTTCATTATTTGGAGATAACCAGTGGCCTTTATCATGGTGAACTCCAGTAAAATCAAATATTGTTGAGCTAAAATTCTTGAATGAAAGTAGAAATGCCCAGCAGGTTGGCAGTGTCTGTGGAGGGAGAAATAGTTATTTTTTTCAGCTCAATGAGCTTTGCACATAATGAAATATGTTCAAGCTGTAAAAATGCAGACAGGATGGTGTGGGAAGAACAAAAGGGAAGGTTTGTGCTTGGGTGATTATAGCAGAGATGAAGTGATGAAACGGATGATGCAGACCAAAGAAGAGGGGAATGGGATGAGTGAAGAAATGAAAAAAAAAGGGCGCTAGAGTCACTAATCGATGTTGGAATCGTTATCAACAGCTACTAGCTCAAAAGATGAGCCATATTTACGAGCTGAAAGGGTTGGCTTTGGTATTGAGTCTGGAAAGCTGAGAAATACCCAACAAAAAAAATTGGCTGTTCCTCCAGCTTTACAGTCCATTCCTGGTTAAGGAGATCTATAGGACAGCTTCAGCTTTTCCTGTTATTCTGAACATCAAAAAGTTATCACATCATTTGACAAGTGAAATGCTTGATTCCGACACACATTTCAAACAATTAACTGAGACATGAAGGTATAGGTGAACTTAGCCATTAAAAGCAATTCCGCCAGCCTTGTTTTTGACACCCCTCCAACATGAGCCACGCCCCCCCAAAGGGTGCCTACTGCATGACCTCAACCTCTGGCACAGCTCACAGTGGCAGTCGGCCCCTGGCTGGCAACCTTACCATGGGCAGGACGTTGACAGTATCCCCATGGAAAGCCCACTGGGTGGCCACTTCAGTGGCTGATAGGCACAAAGTCTGATGGGCTTTCCTGCTCACCGTCATGGGGATGGATAGGGTTTGTGGTACATCGAGCTCTCTTTTTTTTCATATATGTTCTACATAAATATAGAACAGAAAGTAGAAGATACTGCCCTTGTCTCAGCTTCAACCACTTTGTCCCAAAATATTTCTTGCCTCAGTACTGCCAATGAGACAGCGTCTTCTTCGTTCCCCCTTTCTCTCTCACTGTGACTGTTTTAGATTGCTGACTCTAATCTGATTTTTCAACATGAAATATTCTTTCTCTGGTCATTGTCAGATTTCTTAATATTTTGAAGACTTTTATTAACATTGCCCAAAATCTTCTCTTTCATTGGTTTCAATATCACAGTTGTCCTCTCCACATAATTATAATTGCTTACCCCTAACCTTACTTCACCCTCCAATCCACTGAGACAGGCTTGAATATAAAACATGTTACTATGGTTGAGGTGATTAGCATAGATACCCTCTACAGTCATGTAAAGGTCTGGTTTCTAAGGCTAAATGTTTAGTCACGATTGTAGGAAGTTGTCTTTTATAAGAGTAACATTTTGGAGGGATTGAAATTTACCCTATCCCATTATCTCACTATTATAGTTGCCACATCGCCTTGCCACAGACTGTCCCCACCAAAGAGTAGTGCAAAAGAAGCTAACAATATTTATATTATTACATTTTTATGTTGTGGTTCTGTTCGCTGAGTTGGAAGTTTTTGTTGCAAACGTTTCGTCCCCTGGCTAGGCGACATCATCAGTGCTTGGGAGCCTCCTGCGAAGCGCTTCTTTGATGTTTCCTCAGGTGTTTATAGTGGTCTGTCCCTGCCGCTTCCGGTTGTCAGTTTCAGCTGTCCACTGTAGTGGTTGGTATATTGGGTCCAGGTCGATGTGTTTGTTGTTGGAGTTTGTGGATGAATGCCATGCCTCTAGGAATTCCCTGGCTGTTCTCTGTCTGGCTTGCCCCACGATAGTAGTGTTGTCCCAGTCGAATTCATGTTGCTTGTTGTCTGCGTGTGTGGATACTAAGGATAGCTGGTCGTGTCGTTTCGTGGCTAGTTGATGTTCATGTATGCTGATTGTTAGCTGTCTTCCTGTTTGTCCTATATAGTGTTTAGTGCAGTCCTTGCATGGTATTTTGTACACTACATTCGTCTTGCTCATGTTGGGTATCGGGTCCTTCGTTCTGGTGAGTTGTTGTCTGAGCGTGGCTGTTGGTTTGTGTGCCGTTATGAGTCCTAGGGGTCTCAGTAGTCTGGCAGTCAGTTCCGAGATGCTCCTGATGTATGGTAGTGTGGCTAGTCCTTTTGGTTGTGGTATGTCCTCGTTCCGTGGTCTTTCTCTTAGGCATCTGATGAAGTTGCGCGGGTATCCGTTTTTGACGAATACCTTGTATAGGTGTTCCTCTTCTTCTTTTTGCAGTCCTGGTGTACTGCAGTGTGTTGTGCCCCTTTTGAATAGTGTCCTGATGCAGCTTCGTTTGTGTGTGTTGGGGTGGTTACTTTCGTAGTTTAGGACTTGGTCTGTGTGTGTGGCTTTCCTGTATACTCTTGTAGTGAATTCTCCGTCTGGTGTTCTCTGTACCATCACGTCTAGGAATGGGAGTTGGCTACCCTTTTCTTCTTCTCTCGTGAATTGGATTCCTGTGAGTGTGGCGTTGATGATCCGGTGTGTTTTTTCTATTTCCGTGTTTTTAATGATTACAAACGTGTCATCGACATATCTGACCCAGAGTTTGTTTTTATTTAATTACATTTTTATTTAAAATAAATAATAATCTCCAAGGAGACATGTTAATGTCATTAACTTTATCAAATACATCAAAAACAAAGACCATCGATACTAAACATATACAATTTCACTCTGTTTTCTCACAGCATCAACGAGAATACTACTTAGAAGCACAGCATTTATTGAACTTTTCTTAACATCCAGAAAAGTCGCCATCCTTACCCTCAGGCCAAATAATTCATCTCCATCTGCTTTTTGAATGGTATAATTATTGAGATCATCATCTTCATCAAGTATTCATAATCCTCTTTGGTCAGACCATTCCATAGATAATCTCCACTATCATTATGTGCATAGAATAGCCACATTTCATAAATATTCGATGACCGTCATATTTGGTTTTACAACCCGTTCACACTTGGCTGCTAATGTCAGAGCCCATTTGTTGCTCCCATTGGTGAGTGTCTTCTCCCCTCCAATCATCAAATCATTCCATTGTTTTCTCAAAAGATCCTTAAAGAGCTTCTTTAGAGAAACATCTAATGGTTGAACAAAGCTTGGATCTCTTGGAATTTCTGCACTGATAAAGATTTTAAGATGGTTGCAGGCCCTCTCGTGGTTAGATAGGCCTATGTGTGCTCAACAAAGTCTCCCACAATGAGTGCAAGTGAAGATGCAGTCACTGCTGGGGAGCAGCAATTTCTATTTCATGCTGGCTATTCATTCAGTCTCAAAAGCACCTGTAACAAGCCTGATGTGGCATCTGTAGGCATCACAATCTATGGCTTGTCATTCCCACTGGTGATGGTCAATAAGGTACTTAAAGATTTCTGCAGGGAGTTGTTGACATGTTTGCATGTGGTCCTTCTGTTCCTTTTCATAGTGGTCAGCTTCTAGATGGAAATGATTATGGAAGTTGCTGTCTAAGGAACTTTGGTGAATTTTTGCAGTGTATCTTGTAGATAGTAAACACTGCTACTGCTGAACATCAGTGGTGGAGGGAGTGGATGCTTTTGGATGTGGTGTCAATCGGGCTGCTTTGTTCTGGATGGTGTCGAGCTGCTTGAGTGTTGGAGCTGCTTTCAATTAGACAAGTGGGGAGTGTTCCATCATATTCCTGATTGGTGCCTTGTTGATGGCAGACCAGCTTTATGGAGTCGGGAGGTGAGTTACAGGTCAGTATTCCTAGCTTCTGACCTGTTCTATAATAACCCTGTTTATGTGGCGAGTTTAACTTGAGTTTCTGGTCAATGGTAACCCCCAGGATGTTGATAGGAGGGAAATCAATGACGCATGTCAAGAATTGAAGGTTAAATTGTCTCTTACTGGAGGTAGTCATTGCCTGGCATTTTTGAGGTGCGAATGTTACTTGCACTAGTCAGCCCAAGCCTGGCTATTGTCCAGATCTTGTTGCATGGGCAGCCTCAGTAGCAAGGTCTTACAGAAGGATATCATTTTTCTCTGACAGGAGTACTTTACCAGAAATGCTTTTTGATTTAATTGTAATGTATTTCTATGGTGTTTCAAAATCTTTCAAGGTATATTATATGTATATTATACTTGGATGTTTATCAAGCAAAATCATTTGTTTTATTAATGAAACTAAATTCGCAACATTGCGTGCTTATGTTTCAGTGAGAGACCACCTTCCTAAAACAGAAAAATATGATCTATCAATTTAGATTTCAATGCTGTCCTTGTTTCTTGATCATAGTCATGGAGTCTTCCTTCAGCCCAAACAGGTCCATGCCGCCCACAATGTCTATCCACGCGAACCCCAATTTCTCTGCTCTTGGCCAATGTCCTTCTAAATCTTTCCTATCCTTGTATTTGTCCAAATGCCTTTTAAATGTTGTTAATGTACCCACCTCAACCACTTCCTCTGGCAGCTCATTCTATATACATACCATCGTCTGTTTAAAAAATTATACCTCAGATTCCCTTTTATTCTTTTCTCCCTAATCTTAACCTGCTGCCCTCGAGTCCTTGATAGCCCAACCCTGGGAAAAAGACTCATGATCTTGCACACCTCTGTAAGAGCCCCCCCTCTTTTTCCTACACTCCGAAGAAAAGAGTCCCAGGTTGTCTAACCTCTCCCTGTAACTCAGTCCCTTGAGTCCAGGCAATATCCTTGTAAATTTCTTCTGCACTCTTTCCAGTTTAATAACATCCTTCCTATAGCAAGGTGACCAAAACTGAACACCATATTCTAAGTGTGGCCTCATCAATATCCTGTACAGCTGCAACATAACTTCCTAACTTCTATACCCTGACTGATGAGGGACAGTGGGCCAAAAGCCTTCACTGCCCAGTCTACCTATGACTCTACTTTCAGCGAACCGTGCACCTGAACTCCAAGGTCCCTCTGTTCCACTACACCCTTAAGGTCCTACCATTCACCCTAAACTCCTACCTTAATTTGACTTTCCAAAATGCAAGATCTCTCACTCATCTGTATGAAATTCCATTTCCCATTTCTCAGCTCACTTCCCCAGCTGATCAAAGTCGTTCTGCAATTTCTGATAACCATACCAAGAAAGTGGATCAACATTTTGAAATGAAAAAGACAGGTAATAGAGGAATGCCACAAAAGTATGTTTAATTTTCAGAGAGCATGATGATGAGCTGAATGACCACTTGCAGTTCTTTAATATAATGTTCTTCAAGCTCAATGGATAATGTTGCACAGCAGACATGTTGACAAAGTAGAGATAGCAGAATAAAAAAGACAATAGGATTGTGTATACAAATTTGGACGAGGGACAAGAAATCGAGAATTGTGGTAAACAATCGGTTTTCCAGACTGGACGAAGGAATACAATGGGGATCCCCGAGGGTCAGTACTAATGCCACAGCTTTTACAATATTATTGGCCTAGACTTTGGTGTATAAGGCACTCTTTCAAAAGCAGCTGAAGTTCCATGTAGTGAAGTGTGATACGATTCATTTTCGAGAGTAAATTAGAGAGGGAACCATGGTGGGACAGGTAAAGTATTAGAATAGATGTGCTGCACCTAATAATATTCCAAAAACTTGTAAATCATAGCTGTTTGGAATTACTGAACTGTAGTTATTAATAGTTATTTAAAAATTGCTGTTGAATCATCATGTCTTGCACTCATCAGAACTAGGATGAAATAAACCAAATTGCAGAAAGAGATAGTATGTTATACAACATGAGAAGAGGGAGCTGATTGGTTTTATTAAATTAAGCTATGGGCGTCGGCAATGGTGGGAATCAAACCCAGTACCCCAGAGCATAAAACTGGGTTTTGGATCAGTAGCCCAATGATATTGCCTGTATATCACTGCCTCATTTTTGTACAATTCAGCTATTTCTAAAAGACTCATTGACCCCTATCTAAGCACTGCATTTATTTTCCTGTCTCACAGCAGAACATTTTGTGAATTTTGTTCATGTTCCTGGTTCACAACCATCCTGTCTGATGTTCCACATCAAAAATTAAAATGGCGACATCAGCATATAGGAGGCCAAGCAGCCACAATATATTAAGGATCCATTCCATTCTGCAGACATCCTGTAATATCTGAGAAGGTGATAAAATGTGAAGGAAAGTCTGTGTAAAAGAAGTGATCATGGGAGGAAAACCAGGTACCAATGCAACAGATGCTATTACTAATGATATTTGGCAGTTTTAAGATGATCGAGGAGAAAGTGAGGGCTGCAGATGCTGGAGATCAGAGCTGAAAATGTGTTGCTGGAAACGCGCAGCAGGTCAGGCAGCATCCAAGGAACAAGAGAATCGATGTTTCGGGCATAAGCCCTAAAGGGCTTATGCCTGAAATGTCGATTCTCCTGTTCCTTGGATGCTGCCTGACCTGCGCTTTTCCAGCAACACATTTTCAGTTTTAAGATGATATTGATTTAAGAGAGCTCAGTTTGGCTGCAGTGGTTTGTTGAAGAGCTGCTCTGGTATTTTAAATATGCACATAGATTTTCCACAACAAAAACTTGTGTTTATGAGAAAACATCCCAAGGTGCTATAAAACAAAAATGAGACCATCCACGTACAGCACTTTTAGATCAGATGGACGGAAGTTATGGCAAGAGTTACAGCTGGGGGAAAGGCAATTATGATGCAATTAGACAAGATTTAGGATGGGTAAGGGAACTGCGGGGGCTGGGCACAATTGAAATATGGAGCATATTCAAGGAACAGCTACTGTGTGTCCTTGATAAGTATGTACCTGTCAGACAGGGCGGAAGTGGTTGAGCGAGGGAGCCATGGTTTATTAAAGAAGTTGAATCTCTTGTCAAGAGGAAGGAGGTTTATGTTAGGATGAGACGTGAAGGCTCAGTTAGGGCACTTGAGAGTTACAAGTTTGCCAGAAAAGAAAGATGGAGGACGGGAAAAATTTCTGGCTGTAACAGCTGCTCCTTTTTTGAGGTATTTTAGGTGCTGGACGTAATTTCCTCGAATTCCAGGAGCAGCAATTACTGTTTCATACACTCTTCCAAAACAATGCAACTTTGGAAAAAAAAAGTCAAAACAACAGCTTTAAAAGGGAGAAGAACAGACAAAGGAAGCACATGGTGAGGACAGTGCAGGAGAGAAAGAGAGAAACTGACACTGCCGTTGCTGTTTGAATTCATGTATTGCTGGATATAGGAATGTGTCTGGGAAAATTAACAAAGTGAAATTCACAACTGGTCTTGGAGGAACTGTTGGGTGAAGTTCACAGCACAGAAGCAGATAAGTGTATTGTTTTGTGTGATCTACAGAAAGTCTGCAGAAGTGAATAGAGTGGGTTCTTTCTTGATTTGTTTTTGGAGATATGTCTCTTGTTCTATTCTTTAGACCTAGTTTTTTTTTTTAAAAGGTTACTTTTAGAGGGATGGAAGTGAAGGCAGTGCAATGTTCCTCTTGCAACATGTTTGAGGTGAGGGATGCCATGGTCGTCCCTGCTGATTACACTTGCAGGAAGTGCACCCATCTTCAGCTCCGCCAAGACAGTGTTAGGGAACTGGAGCTGGAGTTGGATGAACTTAGGATCATTTGGGAGGCAGAGCGGGTTATAGATCAGAGCTTTAGGGAAGTAGTAACTCCAAAGATTGCAAACAGATGGGTGACAGTGAGGGGGACTGGGAGGAAGCAGCCAGTGTAGGGACCCCCTGCGGCCATTCCCCTCAAGAGCAAGTATACCGTTTTGGATACTTGTGGGGAGGACGACTTACCAGGGCTAAGCAATGGGGTTCAGGCCTCTGGCACGGAGCCTGTCCCCGTTGCTCGGAAGGGAAGGGTGGAGAAGAGCAGAGCAATAGTTATTGGGGACTCGATAGTTCGGGGCACAGATAGGCGGTTTTGTGGGGGTGAGAGAGACTCACGTTTGGTATGTTGCCTCCCAGGTGCAAGGGTACGTGATGTCTCTGATCGTGTTTTCTGGGTCGTTAAGGGGGAGGTGGAGCACCCGAAGTCGTGGTCCACATTGGCACCAACGACGTAGGTAGGAAGAGGGCTGAGGATGTTAGACAGGCTTTCAGGGAGCTAGGTTGGAAGCTCAGAGTTAGAACAAAGAGTTGTTGTCTCTGGTTTGTTACCCGTGCCACGTGATAGAGAGTCGAGGAATAGGGAGAGAGAACAGTTAAATGCGTGGCTACAGGGATGGTGCAGGAGGGAGGGATTCCGGTATCTGGATAACTGGGGTTCTTTCTGGGGAAGGTGGGACCTCTATAAACAGGATGGTCTACACCTGAACCTGAGGGGCACCAGTATCCTTGGGGGGAGGTTTGCTAGTGCTCTTGGGGGGGTTTAAACTAACTCTGCAGGGGCATGGGAACCTAGACTGTAGCTTTAGGGTGCAGGACCTGGAGTGTAGGGAGGTTAGGAACATGGCATCAATCTCAAAGGAGGGTGCCTGTAAACAGGAAAGTGGATTGAAGTGTGTATACTTCAATGCAAGAAGTATACGAAATAAGGTAGGTGAACTTGCAGCGTGGGTTGGTACCTGGGATTTTGATGTTGTGGCTATTACGGAGACATAGGTAGAACAGGGACAGGATTGGCTGTTGCAGGTTCCAGGGTTTAAATGCTTTAGTAGGGTCAGAGGTGGGGGTAAAAGAGGGGGAGGTGTGGCATTGCTTGTCAAAGATAGTATTACAGCGGTGGAAAGGACGATGGATGAAGACTCGCCATCTGAGGTAGTTTGGGCTGAGGTTAGGAATAGGAAAGGTGAGGTCACCCTGTTAGGAGTTTTCTACAGGCCTCCTAATAGTCCTAGAGAAGTAGAAGAAAGGATTGCAAGGATGATTCAAGAGAAGAGTGAAAGTAATAGGGTGGTTGTTATGGTGGACTTTAACTTTCCTGATATTGATTGGGAAAGCTATAGCTCGAGTTCGTTAAATGGGTTGTGTTTGTCCAATGTGTGCAGGAGGGTTTCCTGACACAATATTAGACAGGCCAACAAGAGGTGAGGCCATACTGGATTTGGTTCTGGGTAACGAACCAGGCCAGGTGTTAGAATTGGAGGTAGGTGAGCACTTTGGGACAGTGACCACAATTCGGTGACTTTTACTCTAGTGATGGAGAGGGATAAGTGTGCACTGCAGGGCAAGAGTTATAGCTGGGGGCAGGGAAATTATGATGCGGTGAGGCACGACCTAGGATGCGTGGCTTGGAAAAGTAGGCTTCAAGGGAAGGGCGCAATTGGTATGTGGAGCTTGTTCAAGGAGCAACTATTGAGTCTCCTTGATAAGTATGTACCTGTCAGGCAGGGAGGAAAGGGTCGTGTGAGGGAGCTGTGGTTTAATAAGGAATTGGAATCCCTTGTTAAAGGGAAGAGGGCGGCCTATGTAAAGATGAGGCGTGAAGGTTCAATTGGGGAGATTGAGAGTTATAAGGTAGCCAGGAAGGATCTGAAGAGAGAGCTAAGAGCAGCAAGGAGGGGACATGAAAAGTCCTTAGTTGGTAGGATTAGGGAAAACCCTAAGGCTTTCTATAGGTATGTCAGGAATAAAAGAATGACTAGGGTAGGAATAGGTCCAGTCAAGGATAGTAGTGGGAAGTTGCGTGTGGAGGCTGAAGAGATTGGGGAGACACTGAATGAATACTTTTCGTCAGTATTCACTCAGGAACAGGACATTGTTGCCGATGTGAATACTGAGTCACAATTAATTAGAATGGACGGCTTTGAGGTATGTAGGGAAGAGGTGTTGGAAATTCTGGAAAGGGTGAAAATAGATAAGTCCCCTGGGCCTCATGGCATTTATCCTATCTGGGAAGCAAGGGAGGAGATTGCAAAGCCATTGGTCTTGATTTTTATGTCCTCGTCTACAGGAATAGTGCCAGTAGACTGGAGGATAGCAAATGTGGTTCCCTTGTTCAAGAAGGGGAATAGGGATAACCCTCGTAACTATAGGCCGGTGAGTCTCACTTCTGTTGTGGGCAAAGTCTTAGAATTGTAAGGGATAGGATTTATGAACATCTGGATAGGAATAATGTCATCAAGGATAGTCAGCATGGTTTTGTGAAGGGCAGGTCGTGCCTCACAAACCTTATTGAATTCTTTGAGAAGGTGACTGTGGTGGACGAGGGTAAAGCGGTAGATGTGGTGTATATGGATTTTATTAAGGCATTTGATAAGGTTCCCCATGGTAGGCTACTGCAAAAAATACGGAGGTATGGCATTGAGGGTGAGTTGGAGGTTTGGATTAGGAATTGGCTGGCTGGAAGAAGACAGAAGGTAGTAGTTGATGGCAAAGGTTCATCTTGGAGTGCAGTTACTAGCAGTGTTCCGCAAGGATCTGTTTTGGGACCATTGCTGTTTGTCATTTTTATAAATGACCTGGAGGAGGGGCTAGAAGGTTGGGCGCGCAAGTTTGTGGATGATAGATAAGTTGCAGAGCTGGGCAGAAAGGTGGCAAATGGAGTTCGATGTAGGCAAGTGTGAGGTGATTCACTTTGGTAAGAGTAACACGATGATGGGGTACTGGGCTAATGGTCGGATACTTGGTAGTGTGGATGAGCCGAGGGATCTTGGTGTCCATGTACACAGATCTCTGAAAGTTGCCACCCAGGTAAATAGTGCGGTGAAGAAGGCATATGGCGTACTGGCTTTTATTGGTAGAGGAATTGAGTTCCGGAGTCCTGAGGTCATGTTGCAGTTGTACAAGACTCTGGTGCGGCCGCATCTGGAGTATTGTGTGCAGTTTTAGTCGCCATACTATAGGAAGGATGTGGAGGCACTGGAACGGGTGCAGGGGAGGTTTACCAGGATGTTGCCTGGTATGGTAGGAAGATCTTAGGAGGAAAGGCTGAGGCACTTGGGGCTGTTTTCATTGGAGAAAAGAAGGTTTAGGGGTGACTTGATAGAGGTGTACAAGATGATTAGGGGTTTAGATAGGGTTGACCATGAGAACCTTTTTCCACGTATGGAGTCAACTATTACGAGGGGGCATAGCTTTAAATTAAGGGGTGGTAGGTATAGGACAGATGTTCGGGGTAGGTTCTTTACTCAGTGAGTCGTGAGTTCATGGAATGCCCTGCCAGTAGCAGTGGTGGACTGTCCCTCTTTATGGGCATTTAAGCGGGCATTGGATAGGCATATGGAGGATAGTGGGCTAATGTAGGTTAGGTGGGCTTGGATCGGCGCAACATCGAGGGCCAAAGGGCCTGTACTGCACTGTATTCTTCTATGTTCTATTTTTCGATAAACTTAAATTCATAGCTATGGCTTATATTTTAACCTAGAGAAGAGTTTGTAGAGGAATAAGACAGTGTTATTTTCTGGGTCTGTAGATTGTGAAGAAGCAAAAATGGCCTTTAGTAGAATGATCTGTACTTCTTGTCAGATGTGGAAGTTTAAAGAGAGTTTAAGCATTACAGCAGATTACATCCGCCATAAATGCTATTGCAAATCTTATCAGATCAAATGGATTGGTTGGAGAGACTGTTAGAAGCAATGATGAATTTGCAACAACAACCATATGTGATGGATGGCAGATATAGGAAGGGGGGGGGGGGGCAAGTCTCAGATACCGTCACATAGACGGGTTAACTCCAGGAAAGGTAAGAGAGGTAGGCAGGTAGTGCAGGAGTCTTTTGTGGCTATACCCATCTCAAACAAGTATGCTGTTTTGGAAAATGTAGGGGGTGATGGATTCTCAGGGGAATGTAGCACGAACAGTCAAGTTTCTGGTATTGAGAAAGGCTCTAATGCAACGAGGGGTACGTTGGGATTCAAGAGATCAGTTGTGTTAGGGGACTCTCTCTTCTGAGGTATAGACAGATGTTTCTGTGGCCAACAGCGAAAAATCAGAATGGTGTGTTGCTTCCCTGGTGCCAGGATCACGGATGTCTCGGAGGGTGCAGAATGTTCTCACGTGGGTGAGGGGCCAGCAAGAGGTCATTGTCCACACTGGAACCAATGACATAGGAAGGGAAAAGGTTGAGATTCTGAAGGGAGATTAGAGAGTTAGGCAGGAATTTAAAAAGGTCCCCGAGAGTAGTAAAATCTGGAATACTCCCGGTGCTATGAGCTAGTGAGGGCAGGAATAGGAGGATAGAACAGATGAATGCATGGCTGAGGAGCTGGTGTATGGGAGAAGGATTCCCATTTTTGGATCATTGGAATCTTTTTTGGGGTAGAAATGACCTGTACGAGAAGGACGGATTGCAATTAAATTGGAAGAGGACTAACATACTGACAGGGAAACTTGCTGGAGCTGCTTGGGAGGATTTAAACTTGTAAGGTGAGGGTGTGCGACCCAGGGAGATGGTGAGGAAAGAGGTCAATCTGAGACTGATACAGTTGAGAACAGAAGCGAGTCAAGCAGGCAGGGACAAGGTAGGACTAATAAATTAAACTGCATTTTTTTTTTCAAGCAAGGGGCCTAACAGGGAAGGCAGATGAACTCTGGGCATGGTTAGGAACATGGGACTTGGAAATCATAGCAATTACAGAAACATGGCTCTGGGATGGGCAGGACTGGCAGCTTAATGTTCCAGGATACAAATGCGATAGGAAGGATAGAAAGGGAGGCAAGAGAGGAGGGGGAATGGCGTTTTGGATAAGGGATAGCAATACAGCTGTGCTGAGGGAAGGTATTCCTGGAAATACATCCAGGGATGTTATTTGTGTGGAACTGTGAAATCAGAAAGGGATGATCACCTTTATAGGGATTGTATTATTGACCCCCTAATAGTCAGAGGGAAATTGAGAAACAAACTTGTAAGGAGATCTCCGCTATCTGTAAGAATAAATGGGTGATTATGGTA